>NC_089205.1:8761080-9051080 GCF_963930695.1 Labrus bergylta | reverse complement strand
TTTTTCAAAGGCATTTCCGAGGGGCGTCCAAAATGGCCGTGTGGGGTGCCTTAAAACAGCCTACCTTCTCTGGTCCAAACAAATCCAGAGCATTCAAGACCAGAATCTAAAGTTAGAAGGAGGACATACTGGCTGCTGCATTGTTGTTAGAGAAGCCAGCACTTCAACATAGCATGTTTCCTTAATGTCTGATCATAGTAAGATCACTTTATCATTTCACTCACGACACTCCTTTAAAAGTGCACCTTATGAGATTGGTCATGCACGAGAGGATTCAATGATTGACCAGAAAACAAAAGATTTGGACTGACTTCAGAAGTACAACCACATTTTTAAAAAGTATTACGCTTCATGAAACTACACAGAAAAAGGCAGCAACCAGCAGGTCTTACTCCAGTGAAATTCCTGATATTGAGTCATTAACCCGGACATTGAATATAACTTGGCCTTAGTTGTGTAGAAAAGCATCATCAACCCAGGTTTTGAATATTGGAAGTGCCATTAATTTCATGCAAGTGACCTCAAGGACATGCAGCTGGCTTGCCTTTATATTCGGATAAATGGGACTTGAGTTGTCCTTGGGGCTTCAAACATGATTTAATTTAGTGGTTGCATGGTTTTCCTTAAATGACAAAAAATATCAAATCTATGCTACCTATCAGGCGCTAAGCAGCAGACGCAGGTAGTGACCGTGGTCTGGTTGCAGCTCAGTAAGTATGATACACCGATTTATACTATTCTCAACACATGCTGTCTCTGTCTGACTTGTTTTACTTCTCCTGAGGACATTAAAAGCACACAGGCCTATAACCCTGTAAGACATACTGGTATATATTGTATGTAACAGGTTACATTTCACAAACCAAAGTGCTGTCTCCTTATGAAATCAGAAACACGTTTGCTTGATTATTCTCCTGGTAGCTCGAGGTAAATGATGTCACTTCAACATTCAATTTAAACTCCCAACGGGAACATCACTTAGATCTCAATTATCCCGCTTGTTTTCTTCTCCTTCTTTACAGCTGAGAGGCTCGAGGTGACTTCTCATTGATTTTGTCCTCCTGCCAAAGTCTATTTGCCGAGCCAGTTCAGAACAAAAACACAAGCTTCTCTCTGCCTGGTCACCGAGAACGTTCACGAAGGCCGTCTCTGTTCCTGGGACAAATTATACAACTCTTCAGGACGATTGAGACTTATATGAAATACCACAGATTCAGATTTGTCAGCCTCTCACATCAGTTCTACCTTTTTTTTGGTCAAGAAGCGAGTATTGCTGTTGAATTTCAAGAACTCCCAAAACACTGAAAATGACCCAAAAATGCTCATTCAATCAAAGCAGGCAGTAGAATATGACAAGTTACTGAGATAGCTTAAAACGGATAAAAGTTCTGGACCTCAGCTCATCTCTTGCATTGTGTAGAAACTACGTCGTCTCATGTCTCATTCAGCGGTGAGTAAACTCTCAGTATAAACTCTGTCATCTGTGATGTGCTTTGAGTGTGGGCTAGAGCATGTAAGAGGTAGAGAGTGAGCAGGGAGACAGGGAGGCGTCTGATTGGTTCATCAGATGGTATCTCGTGGCAGACATTGGTTGAAGTTTTTACAGACTTACAAACTGCTACAGATGACAGATTTTCTTTGTTTCTTTTTCAGAGAACATGAGTTATTAATTTCTGTCAGGACCTAATGACAATTTCAACCCAAATTCCTAACCCTGCCTTTAAGAAATGGCATCTCTCGATTAAACTGAGGAATACATTTTCATATTAAAAGAAGATGTGTGTGTATTACTACCCCGTTTGAACCAGTTCAGTCTGAGTCACGCTCCCAGCTGGTGAATTTCCTCGACACCTGTCCTCCATACCTAAGGTGTTTTTTTTCTGACTATGCAGACTCAATCCCATTTTCTTCACACTTACAACACATTCAGAGGCCCTTTGAATACTGGCTCATGCAGAAAACAGTTCCAAGATTGACATCCCCCTTCCTTTCAGTGCCTTGAATGTGAGTCCTGCATTTAGAGAATATGATTCCGTGCACAAAAGACACGCTCAATACAAGCTAAATGTAAATCTCTGCAAGTCAATAAAAAACCTCAGTGAATGTGTTTCAACAATCGACAGAACAGCTTCACACAGAGAATCTCACTGAACACAAAAGGCCTGTAGGCATTAAGCCAGGCTGCCTTTCACTTCATCTGTTATTAGCAGATAGTACATTGATTTTTTTTTTCAGGAAGTAAAACTAATATCTGAAACCATCTCGCATCCCCGCTGTTCCAGACATAATGTAGCAGCTCGCAATGCCTGATTGGATTGTATGAGGAATTAATTGGACTTGTGTGATAAACCAACGTGGAAGAGGAGGAGATTCTTATGTCGGGGGGGGACGTTGGAGGTATTCAGAAGTTCATTTTGTTTAAGAGACATCAGTAGATGAAGAGGAAGTGGCCAAAAAGCGAGGGGGAGATAACGACTTAATGAAAGTTTCTTTTCATGCCCCAGGGTTTTAGAGACAACCATTAATAACAAGTGGGAGGGAGATGAGGGAGAGAGAGAGAGAGAGAGAGAGAGAGAGAGAGAGAGAGAGAGAGAGACAGACAGAGAGAGAGAGAGAGAGAGAGAGACAGAGAGAGAGAGAGAGAGAGAGAGAGAAAGGAGATTCAAAAAGTGCTCAGGAAACTATTTAACTATTGTGCAGCTTGTTTAAAAGATGTGTGTTGAGCCCTGTAAAAACTTTTATCAGCCAGAGGTAATAAAATACATAAAATGAGATCAATTTAGACAAGGCAATACAATTAATTAGCTGCCTAAAAGTTTTTTTTTTTTTTTTTTTTTTTTTTTTTTAATCAACCACTGGAAGAAAATCTCAAAATTCAGCCTTTTTGACAAACTGAATTCATGTGGAGTTCTTTCAAACGCGGCCATGAGGAAACCAGCTTCAGGTTGGTGTGATGACATTTTAAAGGAAGGAATGTGCGACTTTTTGAATCCAGTAGATGTCGCCCTTGAGCACCAGCATGAAACCAAAACAAACTGCTGTTTGGCCACACCTCCTCCATACTGAAGCCTCCGCTCTCCTCCAGCGTCACACCTCCAACTCTTCATCTCTCCATTAGTGCAAGTCCATAGGATCCTGTTTGTGCATTTGTATATTTCAGCCTATGTGTGTGTTGCATGACTTACAGACTGTAAAAACAGAAATTTCCCCTTGCAGGGATCAATAAAGTAAATCTTAATCTTAATCTTAATCTTTTATCAGTTCAAAATTAATCACAACTTGTTTCTGACAAAGCAAAGATCTACTTTGTAACAAAAAGCAGAGAGGTTATTACCAAATGTGCAGTGATTATTTTTTTAAAGAGGTAAAAAATATGAAATGTGTGTGAAAACCCCTTTTGAAAGAAACACTTGAGAGTGACACGGCGGGCCCTCTGTGTCTAAATTCCTTCAGATGATGGCTCACATGTGCTGTCAGGAGTCTGACTGACGCTTTCATGCTCGCCCCCCAATCAAGTACAGCGATGTGTCTGATCCGATCAGCCCTGGTAGTGCTGCAGCTGTGAGTCCAGGCTCAGCTGCATCCCCCCCCCGAATCTAATGTCCTCGCTGGCAGAGTGCTGGGACCTGGCAATTTGAGGTGACCTGTCTGACTTCAAGACAACATCCTTGATCAATAGACAGCTGCTGTCTACACACACACACACACACACACACACACACACACACACACACACACACACACACACACACACACACACACACACACACACACCATCACTTGGAAGTATCTCAGTGATATTCAACAAGGACGGGCTGCATTTAAAATATTAAAAACACTCTTACATTTAATAGAGCTACAATTAAATATAAATACGAGTCTTCCAAACTGACGACAAAATGGAATATTTTAATGTTGGGCTCATTGAATCAAAGAGGTTACATTTCTTTGGCTGCTTCTCTCAAACATTTCCAGACTTGTCCTACTTATGCCAATATGTCTGAGCCACAAAAACAAAACAAAAAAGGAGCTTCTCAGAATTACGTGTGCAGTCATTTCTATTTCTGATATATGTTGAGTTGTTTCATCATTGGAAATACTTCTTGGAGAAAGCTTAATGTGACATGTCAGGGAATGTTGCGCCTGAACATGAAAGGGTCGCTCTAGTAATCAAACACCAACAAGTAAGTGCATGCTAAATGGACTTAAGCTTGTATATTTCATACTCAAAGTGCTTTTACCCCGCAGGTCACACCTACACATTCACACACTGATGGTAGAGGCTGCTGTTTAAAGAGTCTATTAGAGGTAACTCATCCCATTTATACACATTCATACGCCGCCGATGAAGCAGCGGGAGCAACTTGGGGTTAAGAGTCTTGCCCAAGGATACATTGGACACGTGGCCCCAGGAGCTGGGGATCAAACCCCTGACCTTCCGGTAGAGAGACGACTGACTTTACCAACTGATCCACAGCCGCCCCTTCATCATAACACACATGGATCGGGATCGTCACATAAGCTCTCTTCAGACTGCCATTTCAAGCTGAGATATTTACGCCCCTGTGAATCACCTTCAATCTGATTTTCATGGAGGTGTAAAGAGGCAGTAACACGTGGTACAGAGGCAAGACTGGATCAGCAGATCGCAGCGTGTGCGTGCTTGTCTTTAAAGATTTATTTTTGGGCCTTTTATGTCTTTTACTTTTAGAGACAGGACAGTGTCTAGAGTGAGAAACTGGGGATAGAGAGAGTGGGGAGTGACATGCGGGAAAGGAGCCACAGGTCGGATTTGAACCCGGGCCACCCGCTCTTGAGGCCTCTGTACATGGGGCACACACACTAACCGTTAAGGTACCGGCGCCCCAGTGTGTCTGACTGTGTGTGTATGTGGAGCTCCTGCTGTGCCGTGCTTCCACAACACTGAAATGCAATGTGAATTCACAGACTCTTGGAATCAGTATGAACGTACAAAGACATGTTGACAGTTGAGTTTAGTACGGCACTTTTGCAGAAAAAAAAGCAGCCTGAAAAGGGATACAGAAATACATCCAAGTTCTTGTACTCAAACACACATCATTCCATGTATGTGTGTATCGCTTTTCAGTCTAATTCCAGCGCTGCACGTGTGTGTGAAAGTGTGTTTTCTCTGCTAAAGATACAGACCATTATTTAGGCCAAGAAAAAATCCCAAAGGACGGTTAATGCAGGTTTAATCCCACCTTGAGGCTACATCCCTGTCTACGAGATAAGCCCATAACCTACTTTCTAAATCCACAAAGGTGAGTCAGGGTTTAAACTCAAGTCATTTGTATGATGTGTAGTATGTGTCCCAGATTATCACCGCGTCTTACCTGCTCCAGTTTCCAGTGGAACTCGGCCGGTCTGAAGGTGTCCACCTGCGTGAAGTCTCTCCTCAGCAGGAACACCAGGCGGCAATTATGGACATACAGCGAGTAGTGATGACGGTTCATCTCTGTGGCGAGGAGGGAGAAACAACAGTAAAAAAACACGGCCAGGTGGTCAGTCAGCTGTGAGCTTTCTATCTTGGAAATATGAACAAGACTAAATCAGTGAGTTGGAGTTTACGTGCAGGAAGCAAGCAAGAGTCACCGAGGGAAACGACAACACGATTCTACTCGACGAGCTGTCAGGAGAGCGCGGCGCTGCAGACACCGGAGACCCGGGTGCAGCTCACGTAAACTCGACAGACCAAAGAGGAGACGCTCCATACAAACAGACGGGTTGATTTAAAACAGCGCCTGCTCAACCATCTGTAAGCCGGATTCAAGACTGGTATGTTGTGGGCGACGTGCTTCATATCAACGGTTGAGTCTGTCGCCTTCAGAGATCTAATCGATAAAACAGCAACATATTGAAAATGACTTCAGGGTTATTTGCAATGTGTGCGTTGTCACAGCAACACTAAATAATGTGAACATAAATATGAGGATCGAAAAAAATAAAGTAACGCTAAAGATACTTTTTTCCCAGCAGCCACTAAGGCAGTAACTCACTTTGTAACTCACTTTTTGATTGTAGTAACTAGTTAATGTAACTAGTTAGTCTTTCTCAGTAACATGCCCAACACTGGTTATTACTGTTTTCATGAAATATTTCATACGCCATCTTGAATTTAGCTGATTTCTGCATCATAGCAAATGTTTTTTTCCTTTGGTTTCTCTCAGCAGTTTTCATCCCCCCCATTTCAAAGATTCACCCCGCCACTCATCGTACTGCGCGTTCTGCCCGCTCGCCTCATAGACTGTAAATATTACGTTCACCTGCCTGGGAGCTGGAGTCTGACGTCACGTTCCTGCGCTGTCCACTTTGCTATTTCGTTTCCAAGTTGGTTTGAATTATGATCACTTTTTAGCACGGCAGGTTTGAAAACGAAAAGCCAAAGACCTTTTTGTTTTCGTTTGAATGATGTCATACAATATGCATACATAGAGAGTAAAAGTATAATGCAAACTGGATGACTGAATATTCATTTTAAATATAGGTCAAATAAAGCACCTATATTCTGAAAATTAAAACGTGTTTCTGTTACTGTATTTTCATTTTAAAATTAGCTTTTTCATTTGAATTATGATACACATTTAGCGGGGCATTTTTTGAAAATGATAAAACAAATACCATTTTCTTCCTCATTTTAATTTAGTCAAAGAATGTGCATTTTTGAAGTTGAAAACTAAAATTCAAATTAGATAAATTAATCATCATCATCGTATCATCATTATATCATTGAGTCAAATAATACACTCATATTCTGAAAATTAAAAAGCATTTCTGTTAATGCATTTGAATTTTCAAATTAGCTTCATCATTTGAATTCTGATCACTAATCGCTTCCATACTAGCAAAGGGCTACTCAGCACGTTCCTGTTCTGCTCACACACTCACCTGTTTTGTCCGAGTTACAGAGCAGCGTCTCCTTCTCAGCTCGGAGTCCAATGCTTGGCCCGTGCTTCATCCAGGTCGCGATGGTGAACTGGTCCGTCAGATTCTGCGGCACCACCCAGTCTGGGATTTTCGCCGCCTGACGACCGTCAAACCTGAAGATCAAGTCACTGTCCCTGCCGCTGTCAGTCACCAGGGAAGCTGTCCAGTTGGTGGCGGCGCTGGGAGCAGGGAGAAGGTCGGTGCTGCCTGAGGACGCCCCTGGGGTCGTCGTCATGGGAACAAACAAGAGATGTGACAGGAGATGTGTCAATAACAATCCCAGCAGGGTATATTGGCCTAACCTTGGCTATGATTACTTATGAGTAAGGCAGATGGCAGGGCTTAATATGTAATCAATGGGCCGAGATGGATGGAGGATGTGAGTATTGATTCATGGCGAATGAAACTGACTTTCAAAGGGAAAGAGATGTGAGTCACCGGTGACAAATTCAAAACACAGCTCGTCACTAAAATGTGCTTCTATGGAAACACAGAGGACATATTGACTGGTAACACAAAGAGAAAGACATACTGCAAGGACTCGGCGAGAAGGGCGACGAGTGGTGTGAATCAACCAATTACAGGCTTTGTTTACAACTGGCATTTGGTTTTGAGACCGCATTGAGTCATCCCATTCCTTTTCTCTCTCTCTTCCCCTTTAAAAGGAGGTCCATCATTTCTTGACACAATAACCTCAATAAGTTGAGTCCTCTACGATCCGTGTTTTCAAACTGTCATCTTGACAAACGTTATTGAGCCATGTCGCTCACCTTGCTCCCAAATGTATTAGACGTGCCCTTGCTGATCTTTCTCTGCCCCACACCCTCCCTGTGTCACAGTGAAAAATGCATGTGTTTAAACCACATTTATAAATCATTTGTAACAGCTTATGGAGGGTAGTAAATCAGAGCGATACAGGAAGCATGCTGTTCCGAGACAAAATGGGCAATGTCAGAGTACACCATGTCTCCCTCGTCTGGGCAAACAATTGCAACATGCATCTGTTCATTGCTGCTAATAACACAACATTAGCACATTAATTGATGTTTTTCCCCATCTGTAAAGCTGTTTTTCTCCACCTCATACTCATCTTAGTGTCGATGCTCTGACTCCAGTAATTAGATTCCTCCAGTAAATAAATACGCATCGACTTGTGCAGCACCCAGCTGCAGCCTTCTCTCTTCCCGATGTCTTTGTACATTATCTCAAATTGATTGCGCTTTAAAAAAGCAATTACAATTTATTCTATTTGCTATCAGATAACGATTATGAGGTGCCTGAAAAGGACTCTTTAGTGGTAAACCATGCATGGACCGGGAGCCAGGGGAGCCAGGGGAGCCAGGGAGGGTACGGTACGCATTCAGATGAGCTGGAATGGGGTTTCTGAAGGCCCTTAGTCAAAGATGATGACTCCAGCCCCCCTGCTGGCAGTGCAGTGTGGGCGGGGAGGGGGAAGCGGGTAGGTTAGGCAGCTTTGTTGGTGCTTTGGGCACCAACACGGCAGCCTGGCTGCTCACCAGTCACAGAGGAGAAAGCGTGGCTGCATCAGAGGCAGCTAATGCCCTCGCACTGTCACATCATTAGTGACACGGCTTTAAGTCGCTATTCTGGTGCCTTCATTTAGCACAGGGGTATACCAGGGACACGAGCGGAGATAAGAAAGCAACACAGACTGAGAGCTTTCAGATGTTGGTTTAAAAAAAAGGCATAGAGAGGCACCTCAGGCCTTGTCTGACCCTGGTGCTTAGACCTTGGATTCCACGGATGCTTTCAGCTGCAGCTTACTTCAAATTCAAAGCAGTAACTTTCAGTTTGCCGCCTGAGTCAGAAGTCATCTTTGATCAGCCATCCGCTGCATATTCTACATATCCACCACCATCCTATAACCACGGGTCTGAGTCTCATGCGATTTGCTGCTACATGCCAGAAATGCACTCTCAATCAAAGCTGCTCATCATTCTGGCCACAACAGCCCGATTACCGTATTCAAAGCACAACAGAACAGTCTGTTTCAAATGCAGAACCCACCACAGAGTTTCTGTAGAGATTTCTCGGAGTAGGTTTCACGGTCGCAGCCCTTCCCGATGTGGCTGGTCTGCAGCTCCACTGTGGTCCTCACCGATGACAGCGGCCCACCACAGGTCTCCAGGTGCATCTTGGGAAACAGCTGCTTGCTTCCTGTTCCTGGCTCGTAGTCCACTCGCTTATTCCAGCCTGGGAAAAGAGGGAGATAGATTGATAATGTTCAGGACGGCAAAGAGGCTAGATTAAACTGCATGCTGTCTGCCTGCATGGAAACACAGAGCCAGCTGCAGATTGTTATCTGAAATTATATCTGATTTCCACAAGCCTACTTGTTGCTTTTGTTATTGCATGCCTCATTTTGTCCATTTAGGCTGCCATCAAAAAACAAGATTCCATTTGCAATTTCTCACTGTGACTGATATATCCGGCTTCGAAACTCAATATCCTTTCAGCACAATGTTCCCGGCTAATAAAACTGCGGCATTGTTGCTGGAGTGCGGTGCAGTACCTGCATTAGCAGCAGTATCATTATGCTGTCAGTGCTTGTCCTGTCAGCTGTGAATTGCATTGTCTGGCTATAATGTTGTGCAGTGGGGATACTTTTGCCTTTTTTTCACTTCTTTTTTTCTAGCGTCTGTGTTTGTGTGCTCAGACTCTCTGGAGATAACAAGAAAATGAACTGCAAAATGATGTGGCCTGCTAAGTGTTTATATGAGTTTTGTTTACAGTGAGCAGATCTCATTCATTATCTCAGTTTCAAACAGCTTCTCTGCATATGCATAAATGCTGTCAACACAAAATGTTCACATTTGCTTAGTCAGAGAACTTGTCAATCCAGTTAGTGCCTTCTATCACACCATCACAGTGTAAAATAGCTCTTTTAAGCCTCTGGCAACCCTAAATCACAATGACCTTTGAACTATTCAGTACCGTAAATAATGAACGTAAGCGAAAGCTTTACGCTTACCTTCAAACCAAATTCAAAACACGGTCACTAAAGTTTCTGTAATCGGTTTTGATATTGGGTAAAGGTCAATTCAGCGCAGTTATGCTCTGATATTTATAACAAAATGAGTTCCACTATCAAATCATAAAAAATGTCACATGGCAGCTATTCCACAGTTGACACCCACTGATTGTTCTGACTTGGGTGGCCCACCTGGGTTACTGACTTATGCAGGTGTGGCCTGAAGTTTGTGCACAAATTATTATAACACAAATTAAAATTATTGGCATTGTTTCTGTACGCAGCCATAGGTAGTAGGTCTTTTGCAAGTTAGACAGTGTGCGAGAGTTTGCATGCAAATGTTTATGGACTCATTCCTTTCCTTAGAAACTGTCTTATGAAATAGATGTGCACGGTATTTATTGACAACTAAGAGCAGTATTCTTCCACTATGACACCTGAACAAATGTATCTCCTCACTGATTCAAGTTTGATCAACTGTAAACGCTGCAAAGAGGTGAGTAATTTTCCAAAACGACTTCTAACTACTATACTGCAAAACTATTTTTTTAGTACAAACGCATGTACTGAATGGGATGAAGATTGAAGTAGAACATGCTAGAAGAAGAAGCTTGACACAGTTTTGCTTATTACCAATGGAAAGTTAATACAACAAGGCAACAAGCACCTTCCTTTACAGTGAGTTATGTGTTGGCTGATCATGACTTTTTCCTGGCCTTTATTTTGCTATACCCTGCTGAGCAAAGGAAAAATGCACCTCTCAGATTTAGGTTGGAGAGTGGGCGTAGCAGGTGCTGTGGTAACAACATACTCCACTGACAACAGGGAGTCAAATGACCTGTCGAGGACTTGGCTTTCACTGCCGAGCTGGCTCCACATCCAGAAAGAGAGGGGGTGGTTAAGGATGCATGAGAAGGAGTGAGGGGACGTTGAAGGATAAACGAGGGGTAATGGGTTGAGGACAGAGTGTGCATAGAGATATGTGAAGAAGGGTTGCGTTTGGAATTGGTTGATTGAGCTTTAAGGGCTACAAAGCGACAAACAAACACAAGGGATAGTGAAAGGTGCAGACTCTTAATCTTTTGTAATCTCATCGAGTGAACACTTGTAGTCTATTTGTCCAAAGTGGCAGTGATCAGCAACCCTTCATCAGTCCTTCTACCTTCAGACATGGACTTAAAAAGGTATAGGCTATTTCCTTGAGCATGGTATTAACAGACAATCTGTGACCAGGCAGCATTTTTCACAGGTAGCACTCTCAGTTTCCCTTTTGGCTTTTGACTAGATATGGGGCTTTTTGGATGGAAATGTTGGTTGTGTGTTAAGTCAGAGAGTCAGATAGCTTGGTCTGCATTACAATAATTACAATTTATTTTTATTTTTTGGTTTTGATGGGATTTCAATGAATTTAAGACATCTTCGGGATGAGCTACATGTTGTTTGAACGCAAACAGCCAAATTTTATTCACCCAGACTTTACATAGACTCTTCCCTGCCAGCCCCTTAGTAAACTTTTCCATAAAGTCGGGTTGAGCTGATGTGGAATGCAGGAAATAATACTCAGGAAAATTCACAGCAAGCGAGCAAGAGGGGCTTGAAACGTTTGCATAGATTGTATGCATGCAACCAGTGTGTAATAAATCCCCCCTGTCAGTCACCAGGGAAGCTGTCCAGTTGGTGGCGGCGCTGGGAGCAGGGAGAAGGTCGGTGCTGCCCGATTACCCACACAGTTTTACTGTAAAACATCTATTCATGAGTAAAGCCAATGATAAATGTAAACTCTGAATGCCCTAAAACATAACGAGGAATGGGCTCGCTGCAAGGGGTCAAATTAGTTTAAAGAAGCATGAGTGCAGCATATCATGAAAACACATCACAAGGCCAACTTCACAAGTAGATGTTCTTTCACAGCAACAACAAAAAACATGCTTCTTTTCATAACACAGGTCCTGCATGGTGAGACTTTATGAAGGGGGCGTTTGAAGAGAGCGGAAACACTGACAGGTTGTTTAGGAAAAAGTGCAGAAATATAAACTGAACAAACTCTCAACACAATAAAAAGAGAAACTCTTTTGTAGCGTCCTTTAGATAAGAGCAGGACAGAGAGAACCACATCTCTGATGAATGTTTGCCAACTGAATATATCTCTAATAAGGAATAACACTGCGGGAATAAAATGGAAAATGTCCTCTGCCGAAAAACCCACTGGACTTTATCGAAGTCGGCATACAGCGACAAAACAAACAAACAAACACATCTTTGTCCTGAATCTATCCATTTTTAGAAACTGATGTAGGCCCCTTTCTGTGTGGATTTCTGGCACAAGACAAAACAAAGCCTTTGTCGAAATCCTCTCCATGGCTGTCATTTTTAAGCATTGATGAATTCTTGCAGGTCTTTGTGAATCATTTAATGCCAAACACTTTCCACAGTTCATGAAATATCACAGTGTCTTTCAGCATTAATACTTTTTGTCAGTGAGGCCGAGGTACTTCACCAAAATCAACACAAACCGAAAGTTCCTCACAGGAGCTTCATCATTTCATGATGATGTAAACTCAAAGTGCTTCACTGTAAAAAAAAAAAAAAAAAGGAGATAGAAAAGAAAGAAAAAACAAACAAGTTTAACAAACTAAAATCTCCAAAAGGTGTATAAAATAACTTTGAACCAACTCCTATATGAACACATAGGTCTTATAGTCCCTTTCTTACATCTCCTACCGCACATGCAGGAATTCAACCAGAGCCCACAAAGGCACCATTAGGTCCATAAACAACACAGTAACTACCAAAAGGATTTACTTTAAGACCAGCTATCATGTATAAAGGAGCGATTTCTGCACTCGTTCTCTCTCAGAACGCTCCGTTTTGGTGTGTCTCTTTAAATGCAATGAGCCCCCCCTGAGTTTTCCAGGTAGACATCACTTTTCTGTAGCGAGAATAAAAATGGCAGACCTGCGCAAAAGTTTTGTTCTAGGCTGGGGGTGGAGTCCATGAGTGGAGATATCAGGGGAGGGGAGGGGATTTTTTTATTTATTTTTTACCAGAATCCCACTGTGACATCACAATGAGAGCACATTTGAAACGGAGCATTTTTCTCTGTGTTGTAAGACTTATGCGGACCACAAACAAAGGACTGGATGGGTTTATTTCACATTTTGTGGGTCGGTAGACGCTCCCAATATGTTCAAAAACACTGTACAAGATGAGTTTTCATAATATGTCCCCTTTAAGAATAAAAAATCCCACATAGAAAACTTGCACATTCCATCATACTCACAAATAGAAACACAAATACCTTCAAGCACGCACACATAAGCCTCAGCCGTGATAAAAAATGATGCATAGAACATATGAACCTGCACCAAAAGTCAGCCGTATGAAAAGCAGTGTGGGTTTAATAGGAAGCTATTTGGTCTCTATTGAGCTGTGTGCTTGCCTGCAGTACGCTGAACAGAACTCACATCGCAGACCCATGGGTTCCTCTCTTTGTGAATGTGAGAGCAGGACAAGAAGCAGAGGAAGGAAAGCAGAAAACAAACCATGTGGAGCAGGCTCACGAGTGCAGAAGCACAAACTCCTCACCAGGGGTATGAACATCAAAGACACAATTAAATGTGTATGTGTGTGTGTGTGTGTGTGTGTGTGTGTGTGTGTGTGTGTGTGTGAATTGGCTGTGCCCCCCTAAAGACAAGGTCATAACAAAGTGTGTTGATGTAACTGATTCCACCTGCGTCTTTTGTGCTTTGACAAATTAAAACGCTGGCTGTTAAAATATATATATATATATATATATATATATATATATATAAACATGTTTCTTTCTGGTTTAAAAATGTGCATTTTAACATAGGTGTTAATGGGGAATCCTTTGCTTTACAAGCAGCCTCAAGTGGGCACTTAAGGAACTGCAGTTTTTTGCACTTCTGCTTTTTCTTTATTTTTTTAACACCAGAGGTTACCACATGTTTATTGTATTGTGTGTTTTAAGACTGAAGTTCAAACAAATACGGAATATTGAAACACATAAAATATGTAATAATTTAATAAAGAAGTATGTTTTTGGCCAAAAATTTTATTTATAGTAAAATATTTCAATCATACTGCTTAATGAGAGATTAATGGAATATACGTAGGTGTTATATTGACACAGCAATTACCTCGCAAGTGCATTAGTGTTGGGGGAACTCACACACACAGACGCACACACACCCACACATACACACACACACAAACACACACACAAACACACACACACCTGTTTACTGCTGTACACCTACAAACACACAGCTGAGGTGAGTTTCCATCGGCCTCCTGAGAATGATGAAAAGTGTGAAAAGCACAGAATGAGAGATGGAGAGGATGGAAGATGGATTGAGGTGCTTAAGAAAATGATGCATCATCACACTTTCATGCTGTTCCCTGTCTCAGGAGTGTGTGTGTGTGTGTGTGTGTGTTTGCACGTGTGACATCAGAAAGTTCTTGCATGCTTTAAAATTTGTATGTTGGTTAAGACAACGGTTACGTGACTAATGTGTGTGTGTGTGTGTGTGTGTGTGTGTGTGTGTGTGTGTGTGTGTGTGTGTGTGTGTGTGTGTGTGTGTGTGTGTGTGTGTGTGTGTACATGTGAGAGTAAATCTATTTGGATGTGTGTGTGCATGAGAAAATGCTGACACCATGCTCACGTAGCGGAGGGGTTGTCATTATTCTTCCCAGCCATCAGTGAGAAAGCCAATTTCCATTTAAAAGAGCACTCTGCTCTTCCTTTCCTTCTTCCATGCTCCTCTTCTCTCCCCTCCCCTCCTCTCCTCTCCTCCTCTCCTGTCCTCTCCTGTCCTCTCCTCCACCCTCCTCTCATCCTTGCCTGAAAGCATGTGTTTTAAGCTTTCATGCATGCTCTTTGAGCCACACTGAACACTTGGCTCTTTTTTTTCTCTCTCTCTGGAGTGCACAAACAACTCTTGTTTCGGTAGAAGCGTGAGGCCTGGGACAAAGAAATGTAGGGCTTGTAACTGTGGTGGCAGAGAGAGTTTTGATATAGAAACATGTAAAGGAGAGGAATCTCTCTTTCTGTATGCTTTACTGTAATATAGGAGTTTTGCTTTCTGCATTCAGATGGAGGACGGGTTCTAAAATGTTCTCTTTGAATGCTAATGCTAACATGCTAACTCCTGTGTCACAGGAAGGCTGTAACGTTAGAGTGGCTACGATCATCATTTAACTGTTTGAAAATCAAAGGAGTCACTTGTAATTAGTTGGGGGTGGTGACGTTTATTCCCTGTGATCGCTGCACGACCACAGACTGTCTGCACGCCACCTCTACCATCTCTGTGCTCCAATGAACCTGCTGCATTATGTTTCCTGTTCTCCAGTACGTTCTTCTCCACTCTTTAGTTAGATTCTGTCAGGGATAATCTCCCGCTGTGAGGTGCATGTATGAACAACATGCAGGTCAGGAGGATTTCAAGGCAAGTCCTCCTGAAATTCTCTGGACAATTTCAGGTGTGCATATTTAAAAGCAGCTAAAGTTGTTTTCAGAGACTCTCCACCCTCTCTTTTTCTTCACAGTTATTTTTATCTCGCTTATGATGGCACCAGTATCGGATAACTTTAGTCATCCCACGTCCTCCAAGGCCTCCCGGGACACAGAGGGAATCTGAGGCTCGTTGGGATATACACTGTAAACCCTGCAGCAGCAGCAGTGTGTCCGCCGCAGGGCATGGGCTGTCCTCACAGGGAGGAGTTCCAGCATGTTGCTCACTTTCTAAAGCCCAGAGCCATAGGTAAGGGTCAGAACATGACATTGGATCACCTGGTAAACTGACATAACATCTGTCTGCTATAACTCTACATGACTGTAGCTGCACCGGTCTGATGAATCCCTGATGCTGAAAGTGCCTCCCTGGAGCAAAACCTTTACCACAGACCTAAAAATGGATCCATTCTTCCCCTCAGCCTCTTTTTTTTTTGTAACTCCCATTTAGTCAACCCACGTTGTTTTCAGCTCTCAAATGGCTCTGTATCCCTTTCTTCCCCTCTTTTGTCTTTGTAATCATGATCGCTCAATGTCTCCTGTGGCTCTGTAAAGAAACCTAATCTCAACAAGCAGCGAGACAAGGACTGAGGGAGAGCAATCACTGACGCAGATGTGGAAGTGTTTCTGGCCATGAAAAGAGTCTTAGTTGGCAAAGATTTCATTGGTCAGTTGGTCACAAAAAATAAATCTAAATCCATCCTTGGGATGCACTTTATCTCTGAATGTCTCTTAGACTTTCTGCTGGTACGACTTTAGTTTCCCTCTCAGGCAGCCTTTGGGTAATGTTAGGACGGGACATGAGCTAAAAGTGCTTCCCTGACTGAATACTGAACACACCTATGTATCATGGACACAGTGAAGCACACGTATCATCAGCTGAAGATGTACAAAGCCGTTTTCACATCAGCACTCCTGAAAATATCTAGATCATTTCAGGAGGACTGCTCCTGATATTCTCCTGACCTGGCTGTTCACACATGCTCCTCAAAGTGGGAGACAGTCAAAGAAGGGGGGTGGGGGGGGTCTCCTGAGGTAAGACATGACTTTAAAAAAACAACGCAGAAGTACCGGACGAAGCAACAAGTTGTTTCAGCAGTCTGACTGCAGATGTGTGTAAACGTATTTATCTGCCTGTCTGCGCCTCCTCCACCCTAATCCCGGAAACAAAACACACAAATAGGAAAACACACAGCACAGTACAAACACACATTTTTTCTTGTTAGCCAGCCATTTCTCTCACCTGACACAACAAGGTGAACCCTGGGTTATTGCCCCTCTCTGTCCCCTCACCCCTGCCACCATTCATCAGCTCAACTATCCCTGCTGCATGGAGACCGGGGGGAGAAGGGGGTAAGGCAGGTTCACACGCATTTCACTGACAGTGAAAGTGGAAGAAATAGGAGGATCTAGTGACGATGATTTACACTGAAGATTTCTGGTTCCCCTCCCTGAACGAGTCGTAGTGGATCAGAGGAGAGAGATGAGCGAGGCGAACGAATGAAACGTGAACCTGAGGATGAACTGATAAGCCAGGTGGGAATACGAGAGAAAGGAACAAAAGGAGGAGAAAGAGACCACAGCAGGAAAAAGTGCATGACACAGACACCACGGCAAAAAGGGAAGCAATGAAAGTAATAAGGGAAAACAAGCTAATACCAGAGAGGGGATGAAAAGTGCTAAAGCAGCAGCCAGACAGCCTCAGTCGGAGATTAGAGAGGAAGCAACAGAGGAGTATGAGGTTAGAGGAAATGGGAAAGGGAAGTGCAGAGCCATTTATTTTCCCTCTTCTCCCCGTTTAATTCATCGTCTCGCTGCTGTTATCAGAGATCGGGACCACTGGCTTCCACACACCCAGTTTGCGCACACACACACACACACACACACGCACACACACGCACGCACGCGCGCGCACGCACGCACACACACGCACACACACACACACACGCAAACACACACACACACACACACACACACACACACACACACACACACACACAAACTCAAATGGAGAGTCAAGTAGGAAATGCAGCTCCCTGCCTCAAAGAGAGAAAGTGAGCCTGTGTAGAGCTCAGATACTCTACCTGGGGTCGGCTGTCTCTACTTTCTACCAACTTTACTGCTGAGCTCTGTCACTTGAGTCTCCAACACCTTTGCAGAAATATGGAATCAAACATAATATCTGAAAAGCTGCATTCGGTAAGAGAGTGTTGTTTCTGTTTCTAAAGTTCAGAGATGAAATCCTAAGGGATACACGCTTCTGATCCAGTGTTTGAATGGGCCTGATAGTGCATGGCTGTCGGGCTACGTTATATTGTATTAATCACTTCCAGAGAGAGTCTGGGACGGGGGGGGGGGGGGGGGGGGAGGGGGGGGGGTCCCCGGTCTCTGGCACCCGTATTTTAGAGGTTGCGAGCTGAAAAGTTTGGGAACCCCTGCCCTGAGAGTGCAGATTGATGTCAGCTAGTAAGCACACCATGGCTGACGGAGAGGTCAACATATGGGTTAGGATGCTGGATATGTTGAAAATGAAATGGTCATTGCTGAGGAGTGGTGAGAGTGTGCCGCTTCGCCCGCTCATTGAGGGACATGTAATGAGCTCGTCTGTCAGTGCTTTGAAAAAAGTTGTTGTTGACTGGCCGTGCTCATGACAGCCGTAACAGTGCGTATTTGCCTTTCTATGTGGACAGAGATGTTTTTGAGGCCTTGGCGTGTGTGGACGGGGTTATTCTTCTAAATGGAGGATGAAAACCTGTTATAAAAAATACTCTACAACATGTGGACTAGGCCTAAATAAATGATATCATGAAACGGGCCTCAGCCCTGCTTCCTGACGTGGGTATCCTATCTGTTGTTTGAGGAAATGTGACTTTTTATGCCTCACAAGATAAGCAGGACCTCGAGGACCCGATGTGTTTGATGCATATGTTACGTCATGATCTTCAACGGCTTCTTTTCATTTCAGCAACGTGTGGTCAGAGGTCAGAGGTCGACAGAAAGATATGAAACCAAAGCTGATGTGCATCTCTAAAGAAAATGTTGCATGGTTATTCCTCTCCATGGAAACGCGCAGACAGAATGACAAAGCTTTCATTTTCCAAGGTTGTTCTCTGGAACGGTCTCAAGGCTGAAAAGAGTGACGTTACAAAGCTTTCTGTCAAACTTTAGAACGTTAGAAACAAACTGTACCACACCCAATAAAACTGATAACAATCCCATCAAATCAGGAGAGGAGAGAGGAGGCTCTCACAGCAGCCCGCTTACATCCTCGCTTATCTTCCCTTTTGTCCGCTCGCTCCATTATTAGTTTTCGCCGTCTGTGTGTTTCTGTGCAGAGATGAGCGAGGGGCGAGATGAAGAGACGCGATACAAGATGGACAATAATAGTTTGAAGAGCTTCATGTTGTTTTGGACTTGCAGTATAAAGTATATTTTGATAACCTTTCTTTCCTGTCGGCTTCAGTTCTGTGATAGCATTACGTCATTTTTCAATTGTGTGTTGGATGCAGATCTTGTGCAATATGTTTTTTATGTTTTTACTGAGGCAGTTAAATGTCGCCCATTGACACACGCTATCCGCCTGAGTGCAAGAAGTCATCATGACGGAGTCTAATGCCTAAGACATTACATATTTATCTTTTCCTAAACTGTTAATTAAATGATTGTTCCCTCCTGATTGAAACTGTGTAATATGATTATCTGACACTGACCGCTGTATAGGCCCAATTAAAGCTGGCCACACTCCCAAGATTTAAGGACCCATTTTCGGCCTGTTTCCCCCCACTTGAGGATTTGTCCAAGGAATCCTCAAGTGTGTGTTGTCACTACGATTATTTTTCTGTTCCCGATCGAGTCAGTGATCCTTCCCGATATGGAATCATGAATATTAAACATATTTACGATTCTGATGGGGGAAGTTTGGACAGAATGCCCGAAGCAGCCAACGAGAGCGAGCAACCAAATTTTGCATACTCCGACAACTCCCCCTCAGCTAGTGCTGCAGATTTTATAAAGCTGCATATAATCCGTCTTCTCAGACAGGATTTCATCCATAATGTCCTTCTATTTTTTTGGCTGCAAAACTGAACAACACAGCAGGTGAGCCAGCTGATGATGACGGACATCCTCCATATTTGTTTTTCTATTGATATCACGTTTGATCGTCAAGCGAGTTTCTGTGAGATCTCGTGTCTGTGAAATCGTAACCAAAACTGCAAGTGTGTGGTCCCCGGGTCTGGCCGAGTCCTCTGGTGGTCTCCTGGCCTGGCCTAGTTAAAAAATCAGTTTAATATGTCATAATGTCTGTGGTCTCCCACGTTTTTAAAATCCGAAAACCGTCGAGTGAGCAGCCAGCTTCAGGGACGAGAGTCGAAAGTAAGCGAAAGCTCTGAGCTCTCTGTGCAGAACATCGGGTTTCATGCTCTGTACTGGAACTGTTAAACTGCATCGTCCTGATCAAATACATTGATCCAATTCAGTTCCAGTTGTTGCCCCTGTACACACCTGTGTGTGTTTGTGTGTGTGTGTGTGTGTGTGTGTGTGTGTGTGTGTGTGTGTGTGTGTGTGTGTGTGTGTGTGTGAGACTGTTATGTGAAGTAAAAAATGAAGTGAAGACAACTTACAGCTGAGCCCGGCTGTCACTCAAGCTAATTTAAAAACAGACAGATTCATGTTTTTACCAGAAGAAAGAACATCCTTTGTGTGTGTGTGTGAGGGTATGCTGGAAACACACAGTGTGCTGTTGTGTGTGTGTGTGTGTTTTGTTTTTGACATTCCCACAGTAGCTTCCCTTTAATACAACAACCACTAGCCCCATTAAAGATGCCCTGATCTGTGTCCATGGCATTTACGTCTCCCTCTGCCGCCTCCCCTTCATCCCCGCTGCCAAACAACGCTCTCAGGGACGAGTGGCCTTTCATCAAGCCAAAGTGTATCTGCGCTCGCGTGTGTTTGTGTCTTCTCAGCATAATGGGGTGTTGAAAATCCTAATTTGAAAAATGCACAAACATAAAAAAAAAGGCAAAACAGGCTTCAAAGACGGGATTATCGCTAAGAGCCTAGAGAGGGAGTTAATGTCACTCTGTAAAGCCCAAACAGCCCTGGGTGCTACATTTGTTTGTGTGTGTGTGTGTGTGTGTGTGTGTGTGTGTGTGCGCTCTAATACATGTTGTGTACAGCCACTGAACTTATATATACTGACAAAGAAACAGGGTGTTTCATCGTGCATTTAAAAGTTGAAGACTTTCTGATGGGGGCACATAAACTTTGACCTTAATCCACAGAGTTACACTGCTGTTATATCTCACCGGTGACTTCATTTAAAAAAAAAACAATTCTCTATCAGCCATGAGCAGCTGTACACACATCACAGGAGAACTACAAGATCTCAGGAGAACTACAAGATCTCAGGAGAACTACAAGATCTCAGGAGAACTACAAGATCACTAGAGAACTACAAGATCACTAGAGAACTACAAGATCACAGGAAAACTACAAGGTCACTAGAGAACTACAAGATCACTAGAGAACTACAAGATCACAGGAGAATAAAGAGAAAAATGTGCAAACATATTGATTTGTCTTTCGTTCATTCGGTGCCTGTTTAGACGTAATGTCATAATATACCTCTGAACACCACTGGATTCCTGCAACAGACCGGCACCTGAGGACGTGGGTTGGCTGTGCATGGGGTAACATTGTTGGTCCTTGAAATTTGTATTGTCTATATTTTGTACTGTGTGTTTCTTCTTCATGGTATCTTAATAGTTGTGGGTGTGTTCCCCGGGGACCCCACCCACACATTTGTGTGGAATTAAAAGTTAAAGGCAACTCCTTGTCCAATCAGTGTGCCGTGGGCAAATTAGCCAATCAAAGTATAAAATGTATCCCTCTGCTGACAAAAGAAGGCTTGAGTTATGCTGCTTGTGAAAACATGCTGAGAATGCCTACATGTACCAGGATGCATTGCATGAGAATGACAGCGTCACTGCAAATATAAATTGGTGTCTGGCTGTTGAAATGAATCATTTAATCGATGCATCGCGATGCAGACTAGACGATTAATGCATCGATGCAGGGACAGGACGCAATCGATTATGACGAGGGTTAGAAAAAAGCATCTGCTAACCGCTAAATGTGGTTGTTTTGCGCAGCGTTGAGTGAGTTTGTTTTACCTAAACACACACAGTGGTGTGTAATGAAAGTAACGTAGGCTAACAGAGGGATTTGTGACAGAAAACAACGTAAATTGAGTCCCGGTCCTGTGCTTGCTGACTTTATGAGCAGAGTTAGTTGGTCGTGCACGCTCAGACCACAGTGCTCCGCTGCAGGTTGAAACGGCTTGACTGGGTGTCTCTTTAGCTGAACGCAGCACAGATCAGCATCTTCATCACAGCTAAAGGTGTGTTTAAACTGATACCTCGCTGTCTTAAGTCCAAGTTAACTAAAAGAAAGGGGCTTAGGCGGTGACTCGTGATAAAGAGACTTAAAAACATCTTTCTCTCGTATAATAAACTAAACACACATACACTTATAGCCTACTTTTTACCTATACTGTAGGCTACCTATATAATGTATTAATTTTAACTTACAATGTAAAGATATTGATAATTACATTGTTGTCTAAATCACTTTCTAAATTATACAAAAGGAGTTCATATTTATAAGACTGTTTGACTCTGTTTATGAAAAAGTAGCCATGTAGAGTAATATAGAAAATTGAGGACGAATCGTGATGCATTGTGAGCGAATCGAATCGAATCGAATCGAATCCACTTGTAATCGAATCGAATCGAATCGTAAGACCAGTGGAGATGCACAGCTCTAGTTCTGGTGCAGAGGAATGCATGCCTGCTACATCTCGTGGTACAGCTTTAAAACAGTATAAATCTAATATCTTGTGGAAGATCTGTGATGACAAAGTATCTGAAGTTCCTACTTGATCAACATGAAGTGTGCTTATTCTTCTATAGATTCTAGAAGATGCATTTTCATTATCCAGCTTTAAAATCAGCTGCAGGGTGTCTGCAGAGAAACTTTAAGGTTGGATGCAAAATCCTGCAGCATAAAGTGTGTGTCTGCTGTATTCTCCATTCTCCCGTGAGGTGCATGAATTTCTCTGCATAACACCGGAAAACACGCGTTTCTTTTAGAATTAGTGACCTCAATTCCCTCTGATCTTAAAAGGAGTCCCACGTCTGGCTGGAGTTGTCACTGCACTGCAAAAAGTACGCATCTTAAGAAATTATTTAGACTCGTCTGTACTCATGTTAAGAGTTTTATGAAGTTCTTTGAATCATTTATTTTCTTGATGCAAAAAAAGGGAACGATTTGGGCTTTTCTTGTGGTGTATTCACATCATGACCACGTGTTTTTAAAAAAAGGATTTCTGACTCAAATCAAAAACATGCTAATTCATCCAGAACCACAGGCATGTGTTGCCACTTGTTTTGAGAAAACACAGATTGGAAGATTGAATGGGAGCCAAGCGACTTAACAGCTTTCGCAGGGTTCAGTGGCTGCCACTGAGCCGCTGCCAGGGTCCTCATTTACTGCTGTTTATCACCAGCCTGCTAACATCAAGTCCACTGGGACCATAAATGGCTCGAGTCCAAAGTAATCCAGCACATGAATCACCTCGTTAATGACAGAACACATGGATACATGTGAAGCAGCCCTCTGCATGCATTCGTCCTTCATCACACGCGGGCTGCTGACCTCTCTGACAAGTGTAAATTGCGTCTGCCGTTATCTGGAGCTCTGTTTGTGTTGTTGTTGTTGTAGCACTTACTGCAGACACTTGTCTTTGCATTAAACTGTGGTTCTTGTTAAAGCTGCCATTGGGGGGCTTTCTGATGTGCTGAGAGTCGTGTTGACTGTGTCACGGCGCTCTTAGTAAAGTGATCACACCGGCTAAACTTGACAGGCCAATTCCTCAGGGAGGGAAGGAGTGTGAGAGAGGGACAGGAAAGAGAAAGAGAGTGATTGGGATGGAAAGATGTAGAGAGGTTGGGAGAGTGAAAGAAGAATTCCAGATAGTGTAATACACCTAAATATATTAAAACTAAGGGCCCAATCACACAGAGACACACCACTAGAAAAGCGTCCTTGCTGGGCGCTCTTCTCTGTTGCGGCATGATGCGTTTTTCTAGCCTTTCTTTGGTGCACATTAAAAGTTAAAACAATTTCAACATTTCAGCTCAAGCCGTCGAGTCATAGCGCTCGTCGATGTCACTTTTGGCCGAAGCAACAAATCAAAATAAGTTAAGAGGATTTTACTCATTTTACTCGGATTACTTTTTTTAAGAGGTATGGGGTAGTTGGTCGTCATGGTTACAGGCTTCAACCATGTCATACAGTATACAGATTTTGTGAAATGTCAATGGAGGTTCTAAGTGGGGTAAATTTACTTCCGGGACCAGCTTGTAGGAGGTCACTGTTGAGCTCCACATAACGTGCCACACCGCCAAGCTTTCATTCAAACATTTTACACAAATGACCTCCCACTCAAGTGATCTCAAGCATCTCATCTCTGGGTTTTAGAAACACTCCACACAGTCACAGACCTTACACAGATATATGTATTCATGTGTGGATGACCCACCTTGCCAGCCAGGTTTGCAGACGGGCTTGACGTCGATGCGGACGGGGACACTGTGCGAGGCTCTCTTCTGGCCACAGTCCCACGCCGTCACCTGGATCTCGTACTGCTGCTGGCGGTCGTAGATCAGCTTCTCCGTGTTCCGGATGTTACCTTTTGTGCAGGAAACAGTCACTTAGTTTCATTTGTAGTCACATGCAAAGAACATTCAGTCCCCCTGTTGTGTGTCATGATGAAAACATTTTTCTAACATTTTTTAACATGAGAAATTTAGAACAGTGACTGTCACTAATTGCATTTTTTAAATTGTATTGAAGGAACTAGAGGCTGACATTATTTAAGGAGACGGGAGAGGGACGGGAATGGATTTCACTACTAATCACTGGGTTGGGACAGGACAGGAAAAAAGATCAACAAGAGCAGACGGGAGTGGGAATTATGATAACAACAGACTAGATTTAAATGCACAAAAAAATAATGAGAGAAACAGCTGGACCTCTACATACACACACTGAGACATGCACACACACACACACACAGTAGTGTTCTCCCCCTGCTGGCTCCGCGGGTCCTCCTTGCACCTGTAACCCCTCTGTTGCTACCTCTGATGGACGTTCAGAATTGGGATCAATTTGTCCACCAATCATACTGAAGGAGCGACGTCACAGGGGCGTAAATATAGCGCTTTGAATTATCAGTCTGAAAAGAGCTGCTCCGGATATTCTCCTGACCTGGTTGTTCACACATGCACCTCACAGAGGGAGACTACCTGTGTCAGAAAGGGAGGGGGGACAGGGGGTAAGAAGTGACGAAAAAGTGCGTTCTCACATCAACTCATTCGGACTTGCTGCAAAAAAAAAATACCAGGGGTCTGGCAGGAGAAACTCCCGGTGAAGTACAAGCAAAAAAAACTGGCTGTTTGCTTTTCACAAATGCAGCTCCTCCTGCAAATATCCAGAGTTTTTCAGGAATTTTCTGCAAGTGTGAAAGCACTAAATGTGTCTTCTGACTCATTCTGGTTGAAAAAACTAGTAAAGTGGTTGTGGAAGTTTTTATTTTCCGTCTTGTACACAAAAAACCTGTAACTGAGAAATAGTTTGGAGTCACTCAGTCTTCAGAGATTTAAAGACTGACTTTAAGGATTCATAAAACAGCTGTGTGCGCTTCAGCAGCTAAATGAGTTTAGTTTTACGGTACTTTCATGTGACGTGCAGCAGATATGTTTCTATATTCATCGCTTCTCAACTTTGAAATATGTCTTTAATGGAGCTGAACTGCAGTCTCATGCTGAAAAAGGTACTTATATTCTGTTTATTTGAGTTTAAACTATGGGAAGTATGAAAGTGAAGTAGACACTTTAAAGGGCATCGAGGAAAGTGAGCAGCGGCGGTCTCAACCGAGCGAGCCTCGAGGGCATTCATGAAATATTGGATGACACACAATGCTTCTTAACTGCCAGTACATCATGTGTGTGTGTGTGTGTCTGTTTGCTCAAAAGATAATAGGCATTAATTTCAATTTCAGAGCATCATTATATATCATTGTCAAATTAACTGTGATGCCTTAATATAATCACTGTAACAAATGAGATCATGCTTGGGATGACAGGTAGCCTCTGTCTCTCTCGCTGCTGGTTTGATTAGTGCTAATGTTCCAGAAAAATTAAGAACAAGTTTCCTTTTCACTTCTGATGCTTGCTGATGTCGTGACAATACCGTCGCCTATAAGCTGCTGCGGAAACATTAGTACCATTTCCACTTTTGGAGGGACTCTTATGAAGTTGGATAAGGTAACCCTGATGATGTCATCAGGTGTTTGCTTAGCGTCATATCATTTTAAATCCTCTTAAGACTCCTCATGTTCTGTTTTTAATTGCTTTGTATATGAATGGTGCTTCATAAACCCTCCTCCCTTTAAAGGTCACATATTCTGTAAAACCCACTTCACCATGTTTCTCTAACACTATGTGTCCCTAGTCTGTCTACAAACTCCCCAATAATGAGAAAAGTCCAACTTTTGTCTTTTGCCTGCACCACTTTTCAGAAAATGTGTGCTCAAACAGGCCGTTTGGAGATTTTCCCTTCATGACATCACAAAGGGCAGTAACCCCTCCCCCAGGTGGGTGACACTCCCACAGCTAGGTGTTTGTTCTGCCCTCTGAGTCTGCCTTCTCACCATAAACAATAGGACATGGAGCGAGAAAGCCCAAGACACCTGAGCCCTTCCAGAGAGGGGGCGTGGTCAGACACAGCTCATTTACATATTTAAAGGTACAGACACAGAAACAGCCTGTTCTGAGCAGGGCTGAAATAGAGGGGTTTATAGGCATGATCAAATACAGGATCAGAGTGGATTTAGAACAAGAAGCTTTACAGACATATTTTTTGGGGAACTCATTTACTTATTTACACTGGTTGAAGAGGAGGGGGATATGTGACCTTTAAGACTGCAAACATTTAAAGAGAGCGGGAAGTAAAGCTTGCAACATATGGGTGATTGTCAGGGATGGACATAAGAAATTATGTGATTGTAATATGGGAAATGTAAGCTCTAGTTTTTGGAGCTTGATTCTTTGTCGGATGATAAAAGTAAGGATTTGTGGGGCCTCCCTATTTAAAACATCTGCTTGAGTGTGCTTTCAAGTTTAGCATGCAGCATACCAGATGCCTAGTAACTGGATAGCTCGAGTAAATGTATCTATAAAAGGTACTATGGTGTCTGATGACTCATATTCACCAAGTAAAATGATCTGAACGGAAAGTGTCACAGATTTTTACTGAAACATCCAACAACTTCCAACATCAAAGTGTGTTTACAGGTGTTTGGGAGTCCTTATGCAAATATGAGAAGAGTTTAATAAAAGCCTGCAGTGGCTCTAGAGGAAGCTGAAATATGTTAAATCGCCTCGAGTGATGTTGTTTGAGTGTCGGTGTCGGTGTCGGCTGCAACTGAAGACTAGGATGAAAAGGAAGAAGAAATGAGGATGTTGAGTTTATGAGAACCTAAGCAGCAAACTCCGGGGCTGAAAAATGAGGGCAGCTGAGAAGAGGCAGATATTACAGTTTCAGGACTTGAGGCCGTTTGCAGCTTGTCCTACAGCAGAATTAGAGGGGGAGGGGGGTTTGTGTCCATAGCTCCTCCCCATTCAGAAAACCTGCAAAGATTTTTTTACATGGCTGTTTAAAATGCGGTCATTGCTTAATTGGCTTATCAGCCAGATAAATATGTAGCCTTGAGAGTAGAATGGATACATTTACAACTCCTATAATGTAATGTTAGCTGGCTACTGCTCTCCTACAAACCCAATGATCACTTCTGGCTCAAAAAAAACGCTACGACCTGTCCTTTGAAATAAAAGCATGTTCCTCTTATTGACTCCAGAGAAAAAAAAAAAAAATCTCACGAGGCAAGCCATGAAGTAAAAAAGGACATGGCAAGATGAAGAACCTGCAAGAGAGTCTGATGCAAAAATAACAGCTTTTGCCTTCATATAAGTGCTAAGTGTAATTTGATGATATTCAGAGTATAAACTAAAGGAAAGAGTGGAACAGAACATGCTGTCGGGTACAAAGGTCACGTTGGTAACCCCATCTCACTCGCTATTAATTTGACTAATTATTGTACCTGTTGCATTCACCCATTGGCTTGCCCGGACTTGTTGCAGAAATATTACCGGGGGGTTGGTAGGTAAAGTTCTGGAAAAAGATGGAGTGGAAAAATGAGACCGTGTTCAAACGTGAAGCACAGCCGTAAAATGTGGGTCAGTCTGGTTTTGGAGTTTTGTGCGCATGTGAAAATGACTTAATCCACATGTAGTGTGAAAGTGGAGCTCTTTTCAATTTACGAGAACAGCCACAACAAACATTAAGACATAACCAACTCGCGCCTAACGAACAATCAGCATCCAGACCACATCTATCAGTGTCTGAGAGACTCGTGCCTTGTTGGTCACAGCGACCCATTTACCGAGCCAGCATCTTTCTTTCCCGTGAGGAGCAGAGTGCATGAAGGGAGTGCTTGTGCTCCTAATGTGTCTGTTAATATTTGATGAGTCTTCCACTTCACAAGGGCAGAAGTGCTGCACACGTAGCCAAGCAGGGGCAGTGAGGGCACAGTCTGACTGAGAACACTCACAGGGTGTAAATCGCAGCCGGATCTTACTTAAGCTTTTTGTTTTGTGGGGACAGCGCTGAAAGGGGAGCTGGATGTTGATAAAGTGGTGAATTTGACTTAAAGTGTGCTAGTGGGAGGATTAGATGTACGTCTTGTGAGGACAGCAATGTTCTCATTCTTCCTCTCAGCTTGTTTAAAATTCACTCCCTCCTCGTCCCCTTTTCCAGCCCTTCTCATCCCCTTTCAATGCACATAATTGTCTCGCTGTTTTGCAGCCTCATTCCATTTCCCTGTTTGCTGCCTCATCTGTTGTGCTCCTTTTTTCTCTCCACAAGCACGAGTGCACTGCACCTACACACTCACAACTTTCTGCATGACGGAGGTTCCCATCCCCACTCCTTCAATTACTACATCAACTTATCCGTGTCAGCAGACTGTGCGTGCTGTGAATGCTGGCGAGGTGGCCGGCTAGTAAATGACTTCTCTACCCCCCACCTCTACATGAGCCTTCCTATCAATTCCAATAAGTACAAATACGATCTTTGCTTCGATTTTTTGATTATTTCCATTTTCACAAAAATACTTAAACTCTCTCTGACTTCCCTCCCCTTTCTGTGCCATGTTCCTGCTGGGGTCAAAGGTCTCAAGCACAGTTTCAGTTTCTCATTTACTAAAACATTTGGATATAGTTGGTTTGTTTTTGCAAATAATATGTAAAAATATGAGAAAATGCAGGTTACAGGAAGGATTTTAAAGTGCACTTATAAACGTTTGGTGTGGTTGTGTGTATTAATAGTACCGGGATGATTTTAGGGGAACAATCCTTAAAGTGACAGTGCTCATGTTGATGGCAACTCAGAAACATGTCACTTAAAGCAGATCTATTAAACTCACTTTCGCCATTAATAATGTCAGTCTGGGAAACCTGTTGAGTAGCGTTGTGAGATGTGTAACTCAAAAACTTCCTTATTGATCTGATACTGGTGTCAGTAAAATCCCTCATTTCAGCCTCTGCCTGAAAAACTTCATTTCATCTGCTGTCTCTTTAAGGCCCCCCTCCCCATGTGCCCACTCTCCTCTTGTTGGCCAGCTCTGTTTGCAGTCTCAGGGGAATTTGAGTGAGCTTCCGGGTGAGTATGTCCTTGAAAGAGCTGCCGGGGTGGGCGTGTCTTACAACTTTGCTCCAAGCTTTGCTCGGTAGAACCTGACGTCAAGTTCTGGCGAAATCTCGCAAAGTTCTCGTATTGTCTCGTTCAGAGCAGCAGGAAACCACATCCGGTGATTACACCAACAAATGTGTATGTTGTGTTAAAAAACTTTTTGGCTAGGTTTAGTCCTACTTATACTTTATTCTGTCTTATGTGGAGAAATAAGATCAGGCAATAAACAAGAAATGCATGTCAGAAGTTCTCTTGTCTTTTCATGAGATTAAGTTTTGCAAACACAAAAACAGAAAATCAGCACCTCAGTGTTTTTAATTGTTTTGTTTATCGCTGCTACAGTTTTGTATCTACGTCTCTCTGATCCTCTCGTAGCGCTCACAGCCCTCCTTCCTTTCCTCCCTCCCTCCGTTTCCTTCCTCTCTCTCCCTCAGGAGTGCTTGAGTTCAAGAGCTCTCAAAGCCTTCTCCTCAGTGGTCAACGGTGGAGTGAGACCCCTTAAAATGAAGAGAGAGAAGAGAGCACTCTGGCTGCGGCCTCCCCCCTGTATCATTCACAGTGCAGTTTGGCCCTAACCTCCTCCACTCAGCCTTTTTATTGCAACAGCTCAGCAGTGGGCAACGCTCTGCAGTCAGCAGCAACAAACAACTTTGGTAGAATCGTCTTTTGCATCTGCAGTATCCCCCTAAAAAAAGATGAAAACTGTGCGCTCGGATTTGAAGAGCCCCTAGAACAAGTAGCATTTAAATAGCTTCGTGGTTAGAATCAAGACAATGTAAAGTAAAGTGCGCACTCAACAAATCATTTTATCCTACTTGACTTTGTGTGAGATATCCAAGGGTGTGAAAACAAAAAAAGAGAAAGCCTCATGGAGGATTTACAAGTACGAGTGTGACAATACTTGCGACAGATTTCAGTCACAGCTTGTCCCACATAACGCAAAAAAAAACGCTAGAAAAAGGTCATTGGAGGATATGAAAATGTAAAAAAAAAAAAAAAAAAAAAACTTAACTGATTTCGCCGGTGATTTCTCAGACACACACAGGAAAGATAGTTCACAAGTTCAAGTTTTAACCACATCATAAAGTTAATCCCTGTGAGCATTTGAGAGTTTTTTTTAGCATTAATCTTCATGTATGTAGGTTTTTTTAAGGTTTTATTTTTGGGCTTATTCTACCTTTATTTCAGAGACAGGACAGAGGATAGAGTCAGAAACCGGGGAGAGAGAGAGAGATGTCGGATTCTAGCCCCGGCCGCCTGCTCTCGAGGACGACAGCCTCTGTACACGGGGCGTGCGCGCTAACCGTGAGTCTACCGGTGCCTATCTCATGTTTCTGTGTACTCAGACATGTGGGATCTGATTGGTGGAGACTGCTGGCTCTCTGGAAAGGATAAAGAACACATTTTGTCCTCACATCTGTCAGAGAGATTTAAGTTTCTCTACCAGAGTGTAAGCTTGGCATATATATATATATATATATACATATAGTGCGAGAGTCTGGACGAGTATCACTGTGGCTGTAAAGTGCAAACGTGCTCATGACGGGGATTTGTAAGTGTTGGGACACAAATGGATTTTCAGAAGTTCTTCAAATAAAACTGTCAGCAAAGGGAGAGCAAACATTTTCACACTTTATTTGCAAGATGGGTAAAGGGCAGTCCTTTAAGTTAATGAGGCAGAAGCGGATACACTTAAGATGTGACAACATATACTTATAATCACACACCATTAACAAGACTTTTCATGGAAATCACTGAAATCACCGTTCTTCTGAACCCTGCCCCAGTCCCTCATGGATGCTGTTAACACCTCATTACTTGTCTTCTACTCACCATTACGATCTATAGCGAAGGGCGTGTTGGTGGTGGTGATCTGGTAGTTACAGATCTGGCTGTACTGTGGGGAGCAGTCCTGGTCAGTAGCTTCCACCTGCAGGATGCTGTCGTATATCTTGCCCTCGGTCACCGCTGCTCGATACTGCGTCTCCCGAAACACCGGGGCAAACTCGTTCACATCATTGACCTGAATGTGCACCACCGCCCTGCAGACAGTAGGGGAAGGAAAGCAGAGATTAGAGTACAACAGTCTATCATCTGCATAGAGATTGAGTGCTATTTTATAAGCTTAATCTTTTTTTTCACAAAGCAGCAGTTGTTCGGGTTACTTTTGTGTAAAACGCAACTTTCCTCGCCATAGTAAGGTGGAGTGGCTCTAAATTTTGGACAGAAGTTCATGATCCCCAGAGGGTGAAGGCAAATGATTTCGGTAATACCCTGACTTTTTTCATGACTAATTTTTTGGGCTTTTGGCTTGTCTTTGATAGGACAGCTTGAGAGGGACATGTGGGGGGGATGACATGCACCAAATAGCGTCAACACCGGGAACACCTGCGACCAGTGTGAAGGACTGTAGCCTTGTGGGTCGCCTGCTCTGCCAACAAGGCTAAATCCAGGCTCCTGCAATACCCTGACTTTTAATGGGATTCACATGTCTGAGTATGTGTAGGATATATCAACAACTACTGCATCGTGTTTAACAAATTATCCTATTTTTAACTTTTGTTAGCATGCAGCCTGGCTACACCAGGGTGCATGTTAGCATTTGGATATTAGCGCTGAGGTCAACACATCACTTTGCATGACTGTATAAACTGGAGGTCTTTCCATAAAGCCAAACACATGGACAAACTCCAAGTGCTTGATTTTTAAAAGGTAGAGATTATTGCAGAGGGGCATTCCACTGATTTTACAAGTGATTAATTCAACGTTACCTTTCATAAAGGATGCACCTTAGCCTGTGAAAACGCTCATGTAAAGTTTCCTGCAAGTCTGCAAAGTGTTATCCTGTTAACAATGGGCTTTAGACTTTAACCTTTATGGGAGAGGCCCCCCTGGGGTTCCCCAGAGAGCTACCTAAAGTGAAAACATCTCTGCTGCCTCTGTTGTGACAAATAATTTTTCTGATAACTCTCTTGACCCCTGATTTAGTTGAGGATTAAATATCACTAAAGTAAATTTAAAAAAAAGCCAGAAATACAATCCTAATACATTGTAAGAAACCTAATATGCATTTGCCACTGCTTGCACATTCATTTGTTCAATTATTTATGTATTATAATGCAGACTCATTCATCATGCTGCCACTTTCTCTCTCAGCAACTGTACAGAGAAAAAAAAAACATGTTTGTGTAATTGAATATTTTGTTTCAGTTTACACCATTTCATTTCCCTGCAACAAAATAGATAAATAAACAAAGGGATGTTTAGTTTCAGTCTCTGACTCCAGACTGTGTGCCTTTATCAAAAGATAAAATTGTTGGAAAGAGTAAAGTATCTACTATTTTTACTGCAGTTTTTAAAGGTCTAATCAGTAAGATATGTTGCGAGTGAAATGATAAAGTGACCTTACTATATGATCAGACATTAAGGAAACATGCTATGTTGAAGTGCTGGCTTCTCTGACAACAATGCAGCAGCCAGTATGTCCTCCTTCTAACTTTATTTTATTTATTTATTGTTTATTTGTTCCGTACATGTCAAACACACAACAGAAAAGGACAAAGAAAAAAAAGAAAAAACAATTCACACTTTATCCCATGTACGGAAAGGAGCAGGGAGAAGAATGATTCTTGTTTTGCCTGCCCCTTACTCAAAAATCAACAATAAATGTCTGGATGGTCTGTCCAAATTACAATCAATGAATGAATATCATGCCAACATAAAACAAATCTGACAATTCAGTCTTTACTTCCTCAGAAAGTAGAAGGAAAAAACACACAGAACACACTAACTCCTAAATCCTTTAGATTCTGGTCCTGAATGCTCTGGATTTGTTTGGACCAGAGAAGGTAGGCGGTTTTAAGGCACCCCCACATGGCCGTTTTGGACGCCCCTCTGTTTTCCAGATATGAGACCAATTATCAGGTCAAACCAACAGGTGTTGCAGCGATGGAAGCGGGCAAGAGAACTGAGAAGTGATTGTACCCGACCTAAAAAGCCTCTGCATGTTTCTAATAAGCTCCACGAGCAGAAACGTGCTCAAACTAGGATCAATATTGGAGATGCTTTTGAAAAATGGAGAGAGGTTAGAACACAGAAAGGTTTACAGACCGATACAGAGCTGGATAAACACTGAAGCTTCAGTGACCACCACATGGCAACCTGTGTGAGCATCGCCTCTAGAGAGGAGGGGGCGGGGGGAGACCACGCTCTACAATGTTTTGAATTTGGACTGCAGTACCCATTTTAAACATTAGGGATCAGAGTTACATATTGCTCCTTTAAGTTAAACTCCACTGGTTGAGGGCAGAATTGAATAATAATAAATTAGTTTGGTAATCAATAGTCACAAAGTGCTTTGTGTAATACGCTGCCTGACCTCACCCTATATGGATTACTTTATTTGTGTTGTTTAGTAAAATAATGTTCCCGATATCTTCATACAGCCATGCAAAAACCCCGCACAGCTCTTTATATGAACCACGCTGGATTAATGAATCACTGTGAGCTATCAGCATGTTAAATCATACACGTTAAAAAAATCCACCATTCATCACATTAGAGCGTCTTCATCAATACGCTGTGCTGGCCAGAAGGCAACCGATTCTGAAATCAATCCTTTGATTCATTGACTGACAACTGGTGATGGATGAAGATGAAACAGCGGTTTTAAGCTTCAAATCCAAAGTAATCCTTTGCTTTGAGAGACAACCACAGGAGATGAGAATGTGCTTTACGGGATTAGCTGGTTGGTAATGATAATTACTATATTAATAGAAGCTGTAAATATCCAACATGTGGTTGTCTGGAGATGCAGACGGGAGGACTAAGAGACGCAGTGGGAAGGCAGAGCCCAGCAGAATGGATTTCCACACTTCCTTATCTGCACACAGAACCATGTGTGCACTTCTTCACACGAACAGATTCACAGGCACACAGAAAGTACTGAATGCAGAAAGAAACAGCGGCAACTTCAGGTTTGCGGCTTTGCCTGGCAAACCAAGGGGCGTCCAAAACGGCCCACATGGGGGTGCTTTAAAACAGCCTACCTTCTCTGGGCCAAACAAATCCAGAGCATTCAGGACCAGAATCTAAAGTTAGAAGGAGGACATACTGGCTGCTGCATTGTTGTCAGAGAAGCCAGCACTTCAACATAGCATGTTTGCTTAATGTCTGATCATATAGTAAGCTCACTTTATCATTTCAGTTACTACATATCTTACTGATCAGCACTATTTGTATCACAGTACATTTATATATCATAGCTCAGTTAAAGACAGATGGTGATGACATGGCAACACTTGGATCAATAAAGACTTTCACCTATCCTGCTTCATGAGAGAAGTGTATAGTTGTCAGATATGATCTAAAATGGCCTCACCACAATCTGAAAAAAATAGTGATAACTCCTTTAGATGTTGTTAAATGGTCATTGGTGCAGATAAGAACATGTCATGCATTATCGTTCACATATGTCTTGCCCACTTCAAAGCAATGAACCCAGCAAAAAAGTTTCCTACCGGACACAAGAACAGAATAGACAAACAGACGAGTACAGTATATGACAATGATTTATCATTTGGCTACAGGATTGCAGGGACGATAACGGAGTTGCAAACAGCGGTGAAGATGCCGATAAGAGGCAGGGACGGATGATGGCAGCAGCGGTGTGTGCACTAAATCCCTCAGCCAGCCTTGTTTTGTCATATTAATGACGCTCTCTCATAAACATTACCCCCCCGCTTTGCCACGCTCCCCAGTGGTGAGGGAGCAAACATATGTTCCACTGCTCTAGGGCTTGTATAAAGGGGCGTGTGTGTGTGTGTATGGTGTGTGTGTGTGTTAATATATTCATGCACCAAAATACAAGATATATAACTAAATGCTAAATTCTGAATACATCTCATTGTGAGTGTTCATACGAGTGTGTGTTTCTCCGCTGATGGCTCACATCTGCCTGAAACAGACGCCTGGCTCTCTAGGGCTGAGATGATTGTGTGTGTGTGTGTGTGTGTGTGTGTGTGTGTGTGTGTGTGTGTGTGTGTGTGTGTGTGTGTGTGTTTGCATGGGTTTTCATGTTTCTGGATTGTTGCCAATCTGAGCCCAAAGCTGCCCTCACTTCCCCATGACTGCTCCTGCCATGAAGCAGGGGGTCCACAATGAGTTGGTGAGTGACACGGAAAGACGGCGGGGGGTTAAGTGAACCCATGGTTGCAAGAATGATCATAACACCATGAAACAAGTGGATTAAAAAGAAACAGAGCTGAGGGAATGACTACGCAGAAAAAGTCAAAGGTTAAACCAACTACATCAGCCGGGTTAATGAGGGAATCAGATCTACAATGCTGTTAACATTCGCAACTCAAATACAGATGCTGTGATTGTGTTGGGGGTCAAAGGTCAGTTTGTATGTAACAACTGCAGATTTGAAATGCTTACTGTCTAGAGGCAGAGCAAGAAGAGTGAAATTTTTTATAGACCATTACCTGATAGCTTCTATTCAGTCAATACATACAGTACGACTTGACTTTCATCAGATGAGCAGCTCAGAGCTTTTTTTTAAGGATTATTTTTGGACTCTTTGGGCCTTTAATGCAGAGACAGGACAGTGGATAGAGTCTGAAATCAGAGAGAGAGAGAGAGAGAGAGAGAGAGAGAGAGAGAGAGAGAGAGAGAGCGGGGAATGACATGCGGGAAAAGGAACCACAGGTCGGATTCGGACCCTGGCCACCCGCTTGGAGGACTATGGGGCGCAAGCACTAACTACTACTCCACCAGTGCCCCAGAGCTTTTTGCTTTTTGAAGACTTATTTAATCAAATAACTCCAAACAATATAACAGGAGCTTTACAAACTAGCTGTTAGCCTGAGTTTAATGTTGACAATGTAACTCTCTCTTTGAGACAAAGAAAAAATTGCAAACCAAAGTTTTCTTGAATGTAAAATCGGGTATCGATGATCTTGTATTCGACAGGATGTCAATAATTTTGCTAGTATCTGTGACACGACATTGAGAAGCCCTTACTTGAACTGAAATGTTTCATAGAAGGCGACAAGCTATGTGCCACTCAAAGACTAAACTCTTACTGTGTCATATGATCCAACCTATAAAATCTGGAGGAAATTAATTAATTTGGATTGCATTGACTGGGATTTTTGTGAACAAACATGCATACAAGATGAGATCGTTACACTGCTTACAACACTGCATTTTCTACCCATATCTTGCACACTTGATTTTAGAGGGGGCTGCATGGTGGTGCTGTTGTTAGCACTGTTGACTCCTAGCGAGGAGGTTCCTGGTTTTAATCCCCGTCTGACAGGAGTCTCTCTGTGTGGAGTTTGCATGTTCTCCCCGTGCATGTGTGGGTTCTCTCCGGGTACTCCGCTTTCATGACACAGTCCAAAGACATGCTCGTTAGGTTAGCTGCTGACTCTAAATTGCCTTTAGGTGTGAATGTGAGTGTGGCTGGTTGTCTGTCTCTATATGTCAGCCCTGTGATTGGCTGGTGACCAGGGTGTAGCCCCGCCTCTCGATCAATGACAGCTAGGATCAGCTCCAGCCCCCGCGACCCCGAACAGGAAAAAGTAGTCTAGAGAATGGATGGATGGATGATTTTAGAGTTCATAAAGCCTCACATAAATTTCCTCAACATACATTCCCACTCCACTCATGTAATAAAAACAATGCCAACAGAAAAACAGGAAATGTCTTCTGAAATAATAACTAGTTAGAGGATAATTACAGTCACTTTTTATGGATTTAAATATTTTAACAGAAAATTAAATCAATAGGAAGCAGTGGAAATGTATTCCAGCGCCAGGTGTGATTTCATTCCGGCGTAATGTTATGCAGACGCAATCAGATACCAGCTGCATGTTAAAGCCAGGTGATGCATGTTAATGCCAGGTTAGCATTGTTCCCAGCTTATTATGTATTCATTCACACTCATTATTTATCAACACTCAACTAAACACAGCCTCTCAAACAGACTCATTATTGGATCTTTCCCACCCCTACCCTCCGTACACACCTGCACGACCAACACAAAGGCGAAGGACTCAATTAATCTTTGTCAAGAATTAGCCCAGAGGGTGAATCATCAATTTCCTTGTGGATGACTGGAATGGAAATAAACAATCAACTAGTCTTCCAACGGGATGTGATGCACAGCACGGCGCAGGATGTGAATCTCATCAATATGCAAGGAAATTCCACTTCCACATTGACTTGCACCCTGAGGCGTGAGCAAAGACGTCTGCAGGGGCCTGTCTAATCTCAGTACAAGGTGATTATAATGCATGGTAATCCAGTCCAATGTTTAGCTTGACGCCCAAATCTATCTTACTTCACAGCATATAGTTTGGGTCAAATCACTGACGGATGGCTTGGATTGTCATCCCACTGAACTCAGCGTAAAATAAAGGATACAAATGAGCTGGAGCTGTAATCTGTGATGCACTTAACCACATGCAGGAAAGATTGCTTTACCCTCAAGAGCATTTCTGCACAATTATATGATTGACTGTCCCTTTGCCCGACTCTGCTGACAAACCCGTGAGCGTGCAATGAGGTGCGGCGACGCCTGATCGTGGTTTGAATCTGGGATGTGAGAGGGTGTCACTTTCTTCCATGTGGTAACTAAAGCAGACAAGCACAGATGGTGCAGTTCCTCGTGGTGCCGATTCATAATTGAAACAAAGAGACTTCACTCTCCTATTACATTATGTTAACTAAGTATAAACAACATATTCCTACACTGGTTGTCTGTATGGCGGGGAATAGTAATCACGTCAACTAAAAGCTTTTGACAGAATGAGGTTTCACTAGTATTAGCATCAACTTTGACAAGCGTGAAGTTGAGATTCTCGGCGCAATAAAGCTGCGACACTTTGACGGGGCGCCACTATCTGTCCTGGAGTCCCCAGGTTCTCTCACTGCAGGAATATATTGTCACAAATGATGCTAACAAGGCTTAGCTTTTGGCACACAGTTTTACAAAGAAGCAATTTCCAAGATTTTAAAATGAAGCCAATGAGAAGTGCTAAGATCTGTCAACTTGAGAGGCTGGCTGCAAAAGCCAAGGAATCCCCATTGGAGTCGATATTAAGATGTTCATTCTGACAGCACAATAAACGGCCAAGGACTGCCTAGACTCCGTCTCTTTGCTTGTTTCTAGATTGATTGATAGGTAGGTTTAAATATCATTTTCAATATGGCGACCACCATCGATGGGCTTCGGAATTTCCCTCCAGAAACCATCGGGTGACGCCTCTGAGACTACGTCCATGTGTTCTACAGTCTATGTTATTTTGGGCCTTTTTGCCTTTATTGGGTAGGACAGCTGAAGACAGACAAGAAACGTTGGGAAGAGAGAGAGAGAGGGTGTCGACATGCAGCAATGGGCCAAGGTCAGATTTGAACCCACAGCCGCTGTGGTGAGGACTATAGCCTCTGTGCATGGGGTGTGTGTCATAACCACTAGGCTATCGGCGCTCCACAGTCTATGTAAGTTTACTAATAAGAATGCTGCTCTTTTTCTCAATGTCGAATGTGACTTTAGGTGGTTCTCCGTGTGTCTGAAAGTGTTTGTTTTCAAGTTGGATATGAGATTTAAAATCAGCCTATCCTCAGCTACAGTTTTTGCCCTTCTTATATGTTAATTTATCACTGAGAATTTGACTCAGCAGTTGGGATTCGTGAGTGTGTGTTTGAGTGTGTGCAGGGCTGTCCTTCAGCTAGCTGTTTGCTGAGGCAATTAGCCTCTCCAAACTGCAGGGTGTTTATGAAATACAGGTCTCTACGTTTCACTAATGATGACTTTAATGATCACAGTGTTGGCTACATGGACAACACAAAACAACCGTGTGTCTAAGTTACAAACACATCTTCTCTAAAACACACACATTTGCACGCACACAACCTTAGGAGGCACGTAACCCTGCTGTGAATACATTACCCCTCCAGGCTGTTAACCCCTGGGCCAGTGTTAAATACATGTGTTGTGGTTAAGTGCGAGTCTTGGGGAGGATTATGAATGTGACATGTGAGACGTCCCTCATGCCTAATTATTCCATAGCAACAGATGAAACGTGCACAGAGGATGGTGTGTGGGGAATGGTGAGGCACAAACAGTACGTAGAAACTTCAGGTCTACAGGTGCTAATTAGTGAGTTTATAAGGTTGTTTTTCAAACTGCATCCACCACAAAGGCTCAGATGATGTGGCTACCTACACTGCTGACTTCAGAGATTTCTACCAAGTTTTTAGAATAACAATGGCGAGTATTGTAATCTGTTTGGTTATGGTTTATCCAATACAGAGGCTCCAACCATTTAGCTTGTGACTCCTTTTTTCTTTTTTTTAAACCATTTGTACTTGTGGCCTCTGATTGGTGAGCACCGCAGTAGTGTCCCCACACAGTTTGTTTCATGTGAATATTTAAAGGTGTAAAGAAGTACAATAATACAGTAGGGGTGTAACGACGTGTGTATCTGTCTGAAACGTCACAGTACGAATACGTCTGAGTTACAAGCCAATATAACCTCACTAGATTGACATGTATCACCTGTATAGCTCTTTAAAACCAACTTTGTGAACACTTCACAACAGTTCAGTACAAATTGTTCATTTGGCAGAGGTCAGCCCCGCAGGATCACAGATTAATTTGTGTTTCATTTACAGCTGACCTGAGCAGAAACAGTCTCAAGGAGTTTCAGGTGAACTCAAGCTTTGCACTTTGCTGACAAATGGCTACAGCTTCCAGAGGCAGCCAAGTGAAATATGTCAGAGGGCAGAGAGAAGAGATGTGATTCACTGCTGGAAAAATGTGTCAACTGTTATTTTGATTCTCCAACTCCAAAGAAAGAATAATGTTGATAGAGCTGTCTGTTTCTGACAAAGTTGCCAAGAGTGGAGGAATGTAACACTTCCACAGGCTTTGCAGGATGATGCATACATTCAAAGTTTGACATGTCATTTTAAGAGGGAACAACATTTCATTCCGGAGCCAAAAAAAATAAAAAAGCATTTTAGTCACACTGAGAGACAGATTTGTGCAGCTGGAGCACCGAGCGTAGCCATTTGTGAGTGCGGAGGCAGTCTGACGAAATATTCAAACAGTGGAGTGTGTAGCAGAGACAGAGGGACTGACAGAAAGAAGGACGGAGTCAGACAGCAGGAGCTAGCTGAGCTGAAGCCACCGAGTGAGAAGTAGGGCAGCAGTCGGTGGTAAGCAGAGCGGGGAAGAATAAAGAAGTGAGTGAAGTTTAAACTCATCCCGTGTCACTCCTGATCCTCTCCCCTGTCCTCTTTAGCTGCTAATTTTCTTGACTGCTCTCCTTTGCCGCCGTTGACTTGTCATGTGTAATTTGAGCACAGCCTTAGGCAGAGATTCTTCATCTTCCCCGTTAGCTTCTTTCTGAATCGGAGAGAGCAAGTGCGTGGAGTGGCAAAAGGCCAGCTTCACCCTTTGAGAGTTGCCAGCGAAAGGACAGACGATTTAATGTGTCCCTGAATTCACTTCCCCTCCAGCATCCACCTGTCTGGGCTGAGCAAAGTGGGCCTGCTGCACAGCAAGGCAGGAAGTAGTAGTGTGACCTAACACAATGCCTTTCAGCCTTTATGATATAAAATATGATCAACAACTGGAAATATACAGGGCTTATAGTCAACCAGAAAAAGAGCTTCAGTTGAAGATTCTAAGGCCCCGACACACCGAGCAGACGGCGAAGAACTAGTGGCTGCGAAGGCCGCCTGTGGTGTCGCCTCACAGCGCCTCACGTCTTATCCAAAAAGTTGCACTAGAACACACCGCAAAGACTACAGCCGACGGCCAACCATCACGTACGTTCTGCTCATGCCTGAGAGGAAATAAATCTCCATGCCAGCAGGGGGCGGTAGTCTGTTGTTATGATACGAGACGACCATTTTCACACCTCTGTCGCTCACCACTCGTATTATAGGTAGTCTACTAATAGAGAATAATGTCTGATAAAAAGTTGAAAATGGTGCTGGCGTTGTCAGCCCTTTTAGTGGAAAAAGAAAAGAAGAGGCGGAGGAGACAAATAAGGAGAAACCGCACTAATGGCTGAAAGCATGGAGACTACAGCGGCATGCTCAAGGGGCTTTCCTGGACACACCTCAAAAACTAGGACGACGACCGCTCACTGACGGTCCAACATGACAGAAGGCCGACGATCTCCTTGGTGTTTCAGGGCCTTTATGGTCGTTTAGTCACAGAAACACTTCAAACTTATGAAGGAGCTGCACGCAGTCCTATGAACGAGGGATTGTTAAAACTATCTGTCGTGTTACGGGCCTCCATTGTAATGGAACATGGTACTGTGGGTTGTGACCGGTTGTTAAGGCATCTCTACTGTGTGTCTGTAAGTGGGCGTGTCCTTGAAAGAGCTGCGAAGGTGGGCATGTCCTACAACTTTGCTCCGTGCTCTGCTCTGATACATCAGCAGAACCTGAAGTCAGGCTCTGGTCAAATTTTCTTAAGTAGGTTTAGTATGTTGGGCTCATTTCAGGTCACTGACAGAGGGCTGAGAACCCGTCCTTTAGTGTGTACTGCTGTCAGTGTATATACACATCTATAAGCCAGACAGGACGATAGATCTCAGAGCTGGGGCCCCGTGTTGGAGGAGGTTGATGGGGTCGAGCAGGGAGACGGTACAGTGAGATGTACGGCTCACAGCGGGGCAGAGATAGTGCTCTCATTCTTTTCTTTTCACAGAGAGAAGCTTCTTTCAGGATAGCCAACAAGTTTGACAAATTGTGTTTATCAGCAGAACTCTGAAGGAGTGTGCTGCTGCTCGGGGGGGAGGTGGCGCTGGGTGCTGGGGGGGGGGGCAGAATCTGTGCTTGCAATGGATGGAGTTTAAAGCAATCTGGATGAAACTGTAGCTTAGTGGACGGTAGGAGGAGTGAACAGAGTTTAAGGCACGATGAGGTCACTCCAAGGGAAGATATCTGAAGGTTTTAATCTTTGTATTTTAATATATTCATTCAGTGCTCAGGAAGTGAACTGGCACCTCTCCAGCTACCAGACCAATTTCCAGATTTGGTCCACAGCGAGACTTGAACTGGCAACCCTCTGATTCCCAATCCAAGTCCCTGCAGACTGAGCTTCTGCCACCCCGCCCCCCCCCCCCCCCCCCCCCTCAGGTATAGTGATCCATATACTTCATGCTCTGAAATATGATTACTATAAACACAGGATAAACTGAGCAAACTTTTTCTAGATATCAAAAAATTGTTTCTTTACTTAAATCACAATCACTTTTTTCAAACTCACTCTCAGACTCATTCTGTTTCCTTGCCCTGGTTTGGGTTTTTTATTCAATCTTTATTTAACCATGAAGTGTCTTGAGACAACACACAGGTTGCAGTTTGAACAGAAACCAAACAGAATCGTAAACATTAAGTGCACAAGGACACGACTAAATACAGCTCAGATAAGAGCTCAGTGAGAGTATCTCTCTGACTTTTAACGTGGGCTCTGATTATTCCAAGGTCAGCGGATGATTTAGATGTAAATGATCTTTGGATTATTATTCTGAGTCCAATGGAGTAAAGTAGAATGAGACTTTTTTTCACAGCTCTGTGCAAACCCTGGGAACCTGATGAGGAAGCAGGGCCTGGTGGGACATGGCTGACATAGACGTATAACTAGCGGGAGGTTTGGAAGAGAAGATTGCAGAAATATAAAGACACTTCCTCTCATTTCAGTTTGTAAAAGCAAGCAGGGCCAATGCAGAACACTCCCTCTTTGTAAAGCCTAAATGTCCTGACACACCAAGGAGATCGTCGGCCGTCAGTCCTAGTTGGAACGTTGGTGAGCGGTCGTCACCCTAGTTTTTTGCAGCGTCTTAGTCGCTACCAGTCGGCCCCTGTCTGTTTTTTCTCAGCCGATTCGACATGTGGAATCAGAGTAGGCGGTCGGTGAGAGGAATCTCTCTGATTGGCTGTTCAGAGGTTTCATTTCTCTCCAGCTCTCGACACAGGTTCAAGAAACTTGAGCATTTCTGCATGTCTTTGTTTAAATGCACTGTGCCTGCTGTGTTTTCTGCCATACTTCAGAAGCCCTTGTTGTTGTTGTTGTTGTGGCTTGTGTCTGTCATACTCACTTGTGGGATTTTTTGCCCTCTGTGCCACCCGGGCCCGAGCCGCAGTCATGCGCCTGAATGATGAAGGTGTATTCCTTCTGCAGCTCACAGTCCACCAGGCCGCGCGCCCTCAGCTGACCCTCACCAGACGTACCGTTCAGCACCACCGCCTCAAATGGCGCCTCCAGGCCGTGGATGTTGAACGCACAGATCTCCCCTACGGAGAGAAAGAGCAGAAAGGGAGAGGAGAAGGTTAGTGATGATCAAATGTCGAATACAGAGAGAATGAAAATGTATCAAATACAGGACGTTAAAGGTGGGGCGTGCAGCGCTGCACAAATCTAATGTTTCTAGATGTCTTAAAGGTTTACAAATCATTTGGTAATCATTAACAACACTTTACTGTATATAGAGTAGGAAATGTTATAATGTATGCAACAATAAATTGTTAACATAGCATTACAAATCATTAGCAAACATTATTAACTATCATTTCATTGTTTGTTAACAGTCAAATAACTATCAACTAAAGTTTATTAAACTAAAACATGGTGATGAAATAAAACTTTTTGTGGCATTTGAGCGAGTGTGCAGGCCTATCTTCTTTCACAGTCTTCTGATTTTGTACTGCCCTGCACCAACATGATGTGAGTATAACTACCTCCTTTTTCTATTACAAAGTGTTACCCACACCTTCATAAAAATAACATGCAGACACTGCAAAAAAAAACTTCACAAAAATATACAACCGTTCCACAACCATCTCTCCCTCTCCCTCTCTCTCTCTCTCTCTCTCTCCCTGCATGTTAAATTAACAATTTCAAGTGGAAATGATCAATAACCCGTAGGGATGACTCTTAGCCGAGGGAGGCTGCAGACAGAGTTCATGCAGAAGATCATGTACGCTTCAGGAGAGCTGGACGGGCATAAATAAGCCCTCGCCCAGTTCCCCCCCGATCGCTCACCTTGGGTAATATTTACGTATGTTGTGTTGAATACAAACTATGATACAGATACTACACAGCAGCGGGAACTCACTCCGGAGAATTATAAATAGATCATATTCACAGTAATGCACCGGTGTAATTGCTCTTGTGCAGAAAAAAACACACCAAGGACATTCCTGTTGTTTGCCTCCCTCCCTCCCTTCCCAATCAGAGATGTGCAGACATCCTCTGCAGCTCCAAAAAAAAAGGAAAAAGAAAAACAACATACAGCACAACTGAGTTACATGCGGCTCAAATAAATCTACGAGGCCTCAAAGTCACCCTTGTGGAGAGATATAGTGGAAGAAAATCCATTTAAATCCAGAGTGAGTGAGCTGACAAGAGCAAAACAAAAGAGCCAAGAGGCGGCTGACATTTATTAGCAGGCTGTATAAAGAAGCACTCCATTTGTAGACTCGAGGAAGAGAGATTTTCCTTTTTTTTCTTGTAGACTCGACTCGACCCCGTGCTTCCACCAGCGGGATTTCAGGGAATCACTTAACACGGCGCGGCTCACACTCTGACCTGCGACAGCTAATTGCTCTGATATCACTTAAACTAACAGCAAAGACTAAATTGGTTTCCAAAACAGCTTTGTGTGTACATTGCTCCTGGCAAGTTCTGATAAGAGCAACTTTATTTTCACACCCCCTTCCACCTTTCGTTCCCCTTTAAATCTTGCTGCTGTCATAATCCCCTCCACCTCATCTCGGCCAAACCCCCCCTCGCCCTCGCTTCCTGTTGGGGCAGGAGCTCTGAAATGACAACTGCCCACAGTGGAGCTAAAGGCAAAATGATAAAGAAAGAGTAGAAAATGGAATACAATAAGAGTGGGGGGGGGGGGGGGGGGGGGGGGGGGGTTGTCAGTGTGTGCATGCTGTACAGCCTCCCTCCTCTCTATTGCCTGAACAATGACTTATCAGAGTTAAATGGGCCCCCACAATACACAGAGGCTCGGCTTGCTGTGGAGAGCAAAATCATAAAAATGGCACTGAGCAAACGGTGTGCGACGGGGAGTGACAGAAGATGCAACAGTCTTGATGCGCTGCTTCTCTCAATGTACGCCACCGCACAAAACATGCAAATGGAAAATCCATCACCGCTGGAGCGAGAAATAAATCCAATATACACAGGAGTGTGCAAAAACTTCCCATCAGGGCGAAAAAAAGGCTGAAGATATGCTGATGGTGCACAGCCACAGCTGAGGCTGGGTGGCCCGACATGCTCCCCGTGATTTAATTGTAGCCTGTGGGGGAGCTGTGAGACGGGTCAAGGTGACCGCAGGAGGGCGGCCTCCCTCTTTTAAGACTCAAATGAACACTCAAGCTGCTCCGAAGAGGCAACAGATATGTTGCTTTCTTTCCTTCTTTCTTTTCAAACCTCCGCCTATCACTTCACACCAGACCTGATAAGTGCTCCGCCAACCGCTGAGAGGCAGAAATGATGGGACGGGAGAGGGAGGGAGGAACTTGGGTGGGAGAGCTGGCCCCGGCGGCAGCAGGGGAACAGATGTTGGGCGGCTGGCACTTGGCAGAGGCAGAGAGCTCGCACATGCTAATTACTGTGCTAAACTGTTAGCTAAATATGTGTCTTCACGTCACATTAGGCTTTTAAGAGGTAGATTTATGGTCAGAAGGAGCTCTGTCTTCTTGAAGGGGGGCCTTTTAGAGCTAATGGATGCAAACTGATGGATATGGATGCTGCAGCGCTGATTCTTTATTGGTCAGTTTGCATGGTTATCACTTTAGCATTTTGAATCGTTTTTGTGATATTCAGCGCTCCATGTGGATGCTCTGAATCATTTCAATAATTTGATGCTTTTCAAACTTAGAAAATGTTTGCACCAACTCACTTGACTTTTCAGACCTTCTCTGTTAGTCTCATTCTTTTCTCTGCCTCACCCTCTGCCACTATAATTACTAACTTTCCCCTTGGGCAGGATTACATTTTCATTTAATCAAGTCTAAATTAATGACCGTCTATTAGTGGGAATGTTTGCTCAGGACCCGAGCTGCTGTCCTGTTGGTGTCAGAAGTCGTGCAGCACTCAACACCTCCAGGGAATCTGGCACCCGGCCACGGTGGACTATCTTTGAGGACACAGAGCTCATTATCAGCCAAGGCAGAGGCGCTTTACTGGCAACGCCGGTTTGTGTTTGCAGAGCTGGAGCAGTGTGACAAAGTATCAGGGGCCCCAGCGCCTCGGGGCCCCAACTTATTATCAAAGCTGACAGAGCATCGCTGATGAGCCGCCTGCACATCGGCATACATACACATACGAGCAGATTTTGCTGCAAAGGCGCTCTCCTCTCACATATACCAGCAGAGATATGAGCGGCAGCTGTTTACCGAGCGTTTGAGTGAGAAGCATAGAAAGGGGAGATATCAGGTGGGAAACAGTCGCACCGCTGAAAGGAAGAGGAGGAAGAGAGAGATGTGAGGGGAGATGAAAGGCGGAGCTGAGAAGGATGGGAACATGGCCACCGCCTTAGGGCAGTTCCGATCTCCCTGCTGGAGAGTGACCAAAGCAGAGGCATGAAAACACACGCTCGCATTTACTCAACGTGTGCCAGTTCTGCAGCTTTAATCAGAGCTGACATGCCTTTCATCCTCCTACAGTTGGAACACTCGCTGCATAGACAGCGAGTAAATGAGATTACTGGGTATCACTGCTACTGAGCATGCTGTGGTCCAGGCTTCAGTTCACTGCCACTGAAACATTTGCACCCACAGTTTCTTTAATATATTTTATGTCACGATTAATGGTAGATATATAAACATTCATCTGAGTCCCTGTCACTGCAAAAACTCAAATCTTAGCAAATGTATTACACTAATTCCTAGTCAAAGTTTTCATAAAACACATTTACCAGACAAGCCCACATAAACATCTCATTTTGAGATATTAAAAGCAAGAAGTGATCATTACATGTCATCTTAAGAAACTTAAAGGTAGGGTTGGTCATTTAAAAAAACTAGCAAGATTTTGAAAGTAGCAATCCCTCAGTGCTCCGTGATTGGTTCATCAGATTGGTACCTTGTGGCAATAATTGGTCAAAGTTTTTACAGGCTTACAACTGCTGCAGATGACAGATTTTCTTCGTTCCTTTTTCAGTGAACATGAGTTATTCATTTCTGTCAGGACCTAAAGACAATTTCAACCAAAATCTGAAAAAGTGGATCTGGAGGAAATAACCAACCCTGCCTTTAAAGAACAAATGTGCAACATTTTACACATAGATGAAGTAGAAATCAAGTCGATGCTCTGTTAATGTCTCTCTGAGTCATCACCGTCTACAATGAGTGAGAAGCTCGGGTCTGTTTCGTTGAACTTTCAGGGATGTATGTGCTCTCAAATTGGACGAAAATGGATATCCTTTGGGAACTTATTTCCCCCTTTGGCTGCATATCATTCAAGATTAATCATAAATATCTGCCAAAAGTTTGGAGACAGCTGCCAGGTGCACATATAAGACTCCAGAGGTAATCCTTGTGATGCAGCCCCTCCGTCTGCTCCGGAGCGGAAACATAGATAATCTGGTATTTATGTGTTACTATCTTCTCTATGTTACAATTGCTATCCTTATTTTTAATGCATATTCCAAACACGCCACACTCAACTGTAGGCCCAGTGTGTAATTTACACTGTTGTGGCAATTTCAATTTGAATGTGGCAGTAAATGATTTCCTGTATTACTCACCTGTGTAACCTCCTACCTCTCCCTATCGTTAGAGTCAAACAAAAACAAACCGCACGTCTCCGAGGGATGCACAGATGCAGCCTCACTCACAACCCTCTCAGCTGCAGTGCAGAGATAGACTTTCGGCCTCGTAACTCTGGAGAGGGGTGAAATTGAAAACGCTGTAATTATGCTCTTCATGAAATTAGCCAGCCGAGGAGAAAAAACACAATTGAGAAGCTGTCCATTCCGGAGATAAGGATTAATACTAATCAAGCCTGCGTGTTCCTACTGGAGCACATGAAACCTGCAGTGGAGTGTGTGTGTGTGTCTGTGTGTGGTGGGGGAATTTTAATTAAAGACACACTTTCTCAACAGGGGTGTACAGCGGGGGAGGAACTGTGTTTGTGCGTATGAACGTTGCAACGGGGGTGTGAGATAATTTTCTCAACCACGCGGTTGCCGACCCCCGTCCCCTCAATGTTAATTACATTAAAGGCTCCTCTCTCAGAGTTAATGACATCACACTGTCTCGTAACCGACCCCCACACCCACCCTCCGAGTGTTTGTGAGAGTTGTGTCAGAGTGAAGGGTGGGAGGGGCCGTACCTGCCAATCAAACACTCACGTCGAGGAAGCAATAGGTGGGCGAAGAAGTGCTGCTAGAAATTCTTTATTACTTGAAACAGTAAAGTTGCATGATTCCTCTAATGCATTAGCAACAAAAGTGTGAACAGTAATGAGACATGAAATATTGGAGACCAGCGTAGTTCAGGACATTGTGCACTGAGTGGTGTTATTAACATCTTGCTATTTGAATCTACTATTGTTCTTCTGGAAAGTTTACTCTGTAGGCTTTGTGTTACACTTCTAAAATGTTCGACTACCTGGGAACTGAGACCAGTGGAGCTTAACTTAAAGGGGAAATATGTCATTCTGACACCTAGTGTTTAAAATGGGTACTGCAGTCTAAATTCAAAGCATTATAGAGAGCTGTCTCCCCCCGCCCCCTCCTCTCTAGAGTCGATGCTCACGCAGGTTGCCATGTGGTGGACACTGAAGCTTCAGTGTTTATCCAGCTCTGCATCAGTCTGTAAACCTTTCTGTGTTCTAACCTCTCTCCATTTTTCAAAAGCATCTCCAATATTGATCCTAGTTTGAGCACGTTTCTGCTCGAGGAGCTTATTAGAAACATGCAGAGGCTTTTTAGGCCGGGTACAATCACTTCTATCTGAACCACTTCTCTTGCCCGCTTCCATCGCTGCAACACCTGTTGGTTTGACCTGATAACTGCTCTCATATCTGGCAAACCGAGGGGTGTCCAAAACGGCCGTGTGGGGGTGCCTTAAAACCGCCTACCTTCTCTGGTCCAAACAAATCCAGAGCATTCAGGACCAGAATCTAAAGTTAGAAGGAGGACATACTGGCTGCTGCATTGTTGTCAGAGAAGCCAGCACTTCAACATAGCATGTTTCTTTAATGTCTGATCATATAGTAAGGTCACTTTATCATTTCACTCACTACACATCTCACTGATTGGACCTTTAAACAGTCTCAGAACCATTTTATGTCAAATAGGAAAAGTTCTGTATGTTAAGTGTTGGGTTCCTGTGCTGGTTATGAAACAGATTCTTAGTAACTTTAAAGTCTCCATTTGACCTTCCAAAGCAAAGAAGAGTGTGAGCGAGAAAATTATTATTTTTCCTTATAGTTATTTTTAATGCCTGTTAATACTGCCACCGGTTATGTGTCAGACAGTAAGTGATATCAAACAGCCTTTGTTTACATTCCCACTGCAATGAGTCACAGAGAGTGATGTGTTTGACAGGTAAGAAAGCAGGATTCTTAGAAGTATGGTCAAAGCTCTCAGAATCTCTTTGGTGGCACTAAAGATGATACATGATGATTTAAGATCTGACAGTTTTGAACGTTTGACTTCATTATTTTCTTTGTATTTGCTCTTACTTTTAAAAGTTTAATATCCAACATTCAGAGCAGATTCTCACCATCAAAACAATGTTCGCTTCAAACACTCCTCCTTCATCCCTCAGCTCCCCCCTCCCGTTCTGTCTCCACACTTCCCTGGCCTCTCCTGTCCTGTTTCACTAACAGGGTTCTGTGAGGCAGAGACAGGAGCAGACAACATGACTCTGCTAGGCATAGAAAGTCATTTCTTTGTTTTGAGAAGCATTTTGGTTCTCCTTCAGTTACACTCTTGATGAAGCTCCTCTACAATGCCTCCAGACACAGGCTGAGTGGGCGGGGCTGTTGCTCTTCCGCCACTTTGTGGCAGGGCTAACGGTTAGAGTTAGCTAAAAAAAAACATCTTGAGCCTCTTGAGCGGAAAAAAACAGCTGGAAGGAAGCACCCTCCCGTTCATTTGAACACAGAGTAGAGAACAACAAAACCAGAGAGAGTTTCACTTCACTCTCTTTTTAGCAAACTATATTATATAGTGGTTAGTGCTGTCGCCTCATATCAAGGAGGTTGGTTTGAATCCCCTTATTCAGCCATATAATCATCAATTCACAGTTCAGCCCAGCAGCGAGAACAGCACATCACATGCGCTTACTTTGAAACCTTTTTCATACTGCTAGAGATGACCTTTCATGCAGGGGTTTACATTTGTTTGATATTGTGTTCACTCATTTTGCAAAAGAGAGAATAAACAGACCTGAAAACCTTTGAGATTACAACTGTAAGTCCAAACTACCTCCTTTGACATGTTTTACTTACTACTGTTCAGAGGTTAAAGGAAGAACGAGCGACGTTTTACACATAAATGCAGTAGGTGCATTCTAATTCATAACTCCTTCGTCTTAACATGAGTGGAGGGGGGTTGGAGGTGTGTCGCTGGAGGAGAGCGGAGGCTTCAGTATGGAGGAGTTGTGGCCAAACAGCAGTTTGTTTTGGTTTAATTCTGGCACTCAAGGGCGACATCAACTGGATCAAAAAGTAACACATTCATGCTATAAATGTGAAACTGAAACTGTGAAACTGATTGTGATATGAAGAGGTGTTGGAGTGTCCCTAAAAGGAAGGAGAAAAGGTGTATTGGTCATGCGCACTCCTTCACTTGTTTTCCAGGCTTACTTTTCTCCTTCAATTAAGCGTGTCTGTCACAGTAAACATAAAGTGGGTTAAATGAGTCTCGTACAGAGAAACCCAACCGGCAGCAGCTTGTGCTCCTAAATCTCCTCTCTTCAGGCATTTTACTGGACAGCAGCATTCTGAGCGCTGAAAACATCAATGCTATTCTGTCTCTGCAGCTTGAAATGCCCGTTAGCTCTGCCAACTGTCTGCGATACCATACACCCACCTCTCCCTATATGTCAATAAAGTTAATCACAAACCCCAGCGGGCGACGTGTCAATTACTCCAGCCTAGACTTGGAGCGGGGCCAAAGCACTAGCTGTGCAAGCGTCAAGCTATCAATAACAAAACTGGCATGGAAAGCAGCGGCAGACACAAACACCTCAATTTAATCAGTTGGCTACTTGATGGTAACGTCTGCTCAGAAACAATTTTCTCGGGCTTCGCAGACAGTGACGAACGGGAATAATCGAGCTTCACAGCAGTGACATGAAAATAGACGGGATGCAGTATGGATGTTTTTGTACCAGAATAATACACTTTCCCTACAGAGAGTTCATTGTGAGATGATTCCATTATGAAATATGAGAAATGTTAGGATTTAAATATCTTGTCAAAGCCTCTACTTACTCTTTAAATCCTTCTCTGCAGTCCCTCTCCCTGTTAGATATTTCTGTGTAGATTATAATACTATACGGCCACATTATTGTTGTCTGTCATCACGGAAAAGTCCACTGCATACAATGACTGGATTTAGGCCATTTTTAGTAAGTCTAAGCCTGGATTACACATCTTCGCCCTCATTATTTAGCACATTGTTGCCGGATTACATTTAGATTATGTGCCATTATTCTCCTCGTCTGATCCTGATAACTTCCTCCCTTCGCCCCGCAAAATACAACCACATAGAAAGAAGTCTTTCTGTTTGACTCACAAAAAAGTAAATAGACAAAATGGCAATGGTTTCCTCTTTTAAATAAGGACGGCTGAGGAAGAAGCCAAGTGCAGGAAAACCTGTTCAACATTAACAAAACACAGCCGAGGCAATCACATTAAACACAGAGAGGGATCAATAGTTTCTATTTTCCAATTCTGTTCATGGAAATGGCCTCAGGGGAGAGCATGTGTCCTTGTCTGAACAAGGCCAGTTAGAGTTCAATGTGTTCAAATATCCGTATCAGAGTTTATGACCCCCATTAATGCCCCTGAGGACGTTCTCTGCACAGCTCGGCTGCACCACGAAACGGAGACGATCACCTCCATGACACCGCCTTTGACCAGGGATGGGGTTTATTAGATCTAAGGTCAACAAGGCAGAACAAATGTATGAGCAGCCGTGAGTTATGAGTGTGTTTGATCTGAGGCCATTTTCTCTTTCTTTGGAAATAAACAACGTTGTCTAAATCTCTTTGTTGCATGAATAACAAGGAAAGAGCTGCGAACACTGAGTCGGGTTAAAGTCAGACCTGTTAAGACAATCATTCAATTCCACCACAAAAGATGATGTCGGGGCTGGTGAGGAATCATGAGAGTGCTACTAACCCCCCCACCACCCCTGCTGAAAACGACCTCCACGTTGACCGTGGTCAAGACGACCGGGCGAAACGGACCTGAGAAAGAGAATATGTTTACAGACGAGCTAACGTATCCGAGTATAATCTACATGACGTTTTTATCACAGCAGCACATACAGCAACAGAACGGTCGCTTTCTGTAGCAGCTCACACTTCCTTATACAGCGGCCTTGATGTAACATCCGGTGTTACCACGGCAACCATAAACATGTCGTGTCTGTCATGGTGGCTGCTGTGAGAAGACACGTCCTGTCGAACTTTTGTAAATATTTGAGGTGATGTAAGAACTCAACATCAAATATATATAATATAGGTTTAGACTATTTTAAATTAAATTTGGATATTTTAGTGTGAAAAATCAGAATATTTTGCAAACAATGTTTCAATGGGCAAATCTTTAGCAGTTTTGAACATTATATATTCTGCTACAGACCAAACAGATCATGAACAGCGTGTTTAAAATGTAAGGTAACCCTCAAACGACATCTTTCATCCTGCAGCAAGGAAGGTCCATACGCAGTTACACTTTGAAGGCGGGCACCCAAAATTACAAACACCAATTCAGTTTCAAACCAAATGTGAGAAATGATACTCAACCATCTGTCCCTGAGTTATGGCTTTAAATAGTGTCACAGAAATGTTTTTTTTTCAGGACAATATGACTCTAAAATGAACTTCAGTGGTGTAAACCTTTTAAAAACCACTTTTTAAAAATGTCATAGGATTTAGATTTTTATGATTTTATCCTTCCGAGGTTTGCATAAAAAGTCAGTCTGCCCTCGATTTCTCCTCCCATGCATGACTGCCTCTACCCAGTAACACACACATCCACACACAAACACACAGACATGCTGAGACACGTCCGTGATACAATTCTGACACTAACAAAACATCAATGGAGAGGGATTGACAGCACAAGTGTTTACAGCTATTAAGTAATGATCAGACAGGACACATTGCTATTACCAGGTATTTAACACCTCATTCTCTCTGTCGACCGATGCCGAGCTGGCTAAACACTGAAGCTTCAGTGTCCACCACATGGCAGCTTGAGTGAGGATCAACTCTAGAGAGGAGGGGGCAGGTGGAGACATCCCCCCTCCTCTCTCTCAGTTTTGAAGTTGGAATGCAATACCCATTTTCTTACATATCGCTATTTTAACTGATGATGCTTACAGAGGGACAGGGTATGGGGAAAAGAACGATGCAGCCACTTGACTTCACTACGCAGAGTGCATTGCTGTGTATACAACGATGGCCGCCTCAGCAGGAATTTATGTTGTCAAATGTTCTCAAAATGTGGAAAACAAATGTAAAAGATACCAGCGGAAGGATCATTACCGGTTTTGAGATCCCCGCACCCGAGGCCGCGTGGCCCCTCGGTGCTGGCGGCGGATATGTCAGAAAAACACATTTGTCTAATGTCCAATTAGATCCAATATGGTCACAATGTATTAATATGCAGAGTTCCCTTTAAGATTGTCAGAGACATTTTTTCCAATATTGATAGAAAAGCTGAAGATGGACAGGAAATTATGGAAGAAGAGAGCTGGGGGTGATCAACCAAAGGGGCCAAGGCCAGAGCTGAACCTCTAATCAATGGATCTTGGATTTGGTATCTGTATATGGGGCGTCTACCTTACAGACTGAGCTAAACCAGCACCCCTGCTCTGTCTTGTTGAGGTGGCTGAATGATTTCATCGGCTGAGCAGGAAGACGTTATCAAACGGTGCCAAAGGTTCTTTATTAGCAGCATGATAAGGTAATGAAAAACCTCAACCAGAGTATTGCCATGGTCCTAGGATTAGTGTGTTTAATGATGAACTAATTCATTTGATATGGATCCCTTATGTGAGAGCTCTAATATTCTCATTATCCATTCATTGCCCTCCACAGAGCCTCCTGGAAAAGTCCCAGCTCCAGATCTCCGTGATCAAATAATTATCAACATTATGTAGCGCAGCACTGCCCAAACACAAGCTCAAATTCTGCCGTTAAGCTATCGATCATGTCATCGCATGCCAGAGGCGACGGCGGCTCTGGGTGACAGGTCCAGCTGTTCACCATCATCACCACTGAGTGTTGCAGGCTCGGCTCCAAGCGCACAATGGCTACAGCTGGACCAAGGCCAACATCAAGACGTCAGGCTTTGTCTAATGCATCCAGGACTCAAAAACTATCCGTGTGCCAAGCTAAGAGCAAAGATGAATGCTTTTTCTTCTTGTGAATGCTACAGAAAATGGCGTTAGCAGAAAGCACTTTACAACACTTTCATGGAGTCACCCCAGAACTGTAGAGGCATCCTGTCCCCACTGGCCAACACACAAAACGTATGCTAATCCTGTTTACGCTCTATTGTGGAAAGGGAAACAAGATCAAAATGTTGATGCTGCCTCACCACAGCCCCCATATCTCTGGTGTATTTTACATGTAAATTGCTATCAGTTACATCACCCCTCTTTTTAAAAGCTTATGCAGCCACAGTGTCCATGAGGTGGGGACTGCTCTTTTACAGTGAAGTCTGTGCTAATGAGACCATTAGGCTGATGGTGATGGGAGAGTGCAGGATGGATGAGCTCACTGTAGAGCGGTTTTGCTGCAGACAGACACAGACGATGTCCTCAGGTGACACTTCTACTACCGCTGCTGGCAGTGTTTACCTTCAGGCGGGAAGACAAGACTTTAAAACGGAAGACGGAGGAGAAGAGAGACAGGAGAGCGGGTACAGTGACGCCAGGCGTGTCGAGAGTGTCTCAGAATAGCCTCAGAGAAAATATTCTTCCTGTGGGACGTCACTGGAAGGGACTCGCAGAACATTATTCAGTACTAACTCCTGGGAGAACTATGAACACAGAAGACACAGCAATCATGGCAGTGAGATAAAACAGCGAGACAGGTGGATGATGGATGTGAGACGCCCTGATGGCACAGTTACAAGAAGACTTCTGCCTCACAAGTTGGGATGCTGTCAAAAAAAAAAAGCTTTTAAAATTCCTGTCGGAGTACAATGACATACAAGATGTTGGACTTAAATGATCTTTTCATCAGCTTCAGAAGAATCTAACAGACTTTTGTGTTGTTGTTGAGTTTTCTTGACTTTGCTTAAAATTGTCAGAAGCGGGGAGCAGGGCCCAAAATTGGCTTGATAATCTTGTATGTGAATATATGCATGATCCAACCTCCTAGTAACACAGGCCGTCTGATTAAAAAAATATCAAGCCTAAAAATATAATTCTGACAATGCCCTCTGGATTATTTTCTGCTTTTCCGTAAAGGTCACATATTCCCCTCCTCTTCAACCAGTTTAAACAAGTCTCAGAGCTCCTCAAAACATGTGTGTAAAGCTTCTTGTTCTAAATCCACTCTGATCCTGTATTTGATCATGTCTATAAACCCCTCTATTTCAGCCCTGCTCAGAACAGGCTGTTTCTGTGTCTGTAGCTTTAAATATGTAAATGAGCTGTGTCTGACCACGCCCCCTCTCTGGAAGGGCTTGGGTGTCTCGGGCTTTCTCGCTCCATGTCCTATTGTTTACGGTGAGAAGGCAGACTCAGAGGGCAGAACAAACACCTAGCTGTGGGAGTGTCACCCACCTGGGGGAGGGGTTACTGCCCTTTGTGATGTCATGAAGGGAAAATCTTCAAACGGCCTGTTTGAGCCTGTTTAAAGGATTTATTAACAAGTGATGCTTCGAGCCAACATGCTCCTCTTCAGACTTTGGTATATTAAACAAAAACACTGTGTGAATTTTGAGAACAGTCAGACACATGTTTTTTTGTTTTCCCTAAAAATGAACTCAAAAAGCTCAAATGAAAAAAGTTGGTGTTAGCATAAGTCACGGCTCTTTCCTCCCAGGTATTCTGCCACCAGTGGACCTCTATCGCTCACTGGTACTGTTCTTATTGGGCCAGAGACCCAGGAGGGTACAGGTAGGGCAGAGTGTGAGTGTGTGTGTGTGTGTGTGTGTGTGTGTGTGTGTGTGTGTGTGTGTGTGTGTGTGTGTGTGTGTGTGTGTGTGTGTGTGTGTGTGCGTGTGTGTGTATGTTAAAGCTAGTGAGGACAAAATGTAAGAAATTATTGTAGCAACAATACACATGCTGTCTACACCTAGGTGTGTGTGTGTGTGTGTGTGTTGATTTGGCCTCTTGCTGTTACTACACCTGTCTCTTTTTCTAGGGAAAAATGTAGGTGTGTGTAACTCTGTGTATGTTGGTGTGTGTGTGTGTGTGTTTAGGTGTGTGTCCCCGAGCTCTCTATCCTCCCGTGTGACACCCTCGCTGCCTTCCACCCCTGAAACGCTGCACAGACTGAAGAGACACTGCGATTGGCCGGCCAATAGCAGAGAACAGCTCTATCCCTCTCATCATTTATTCCTCTCATTCACTCTCATTTATTCGTGTCGCTCGCCCGCCGCCATTTCTCAAATCCAGCCTCTTATTAAGTGTCTGTCATCTATGCCATTTGTTCATGCCGCTGCATTCCTCCATTCGCCCTTCATGCCACTCTCTCCTCCTGCTGTTGGATGACCTTGCTGGTAAAATGTTGCCGTGTATTTGTTATTCTTATTACACAGATATGTTAAGAAAGAACATGTTTATCGTGAGTGGGTGGCATGACTAAAGAGCCGTGATGAGTTCAAGGTCTTCGTCAACAGAACACAGTTAATGAATAGGGATGTAACGATCCACGCTATGAAATGAAAAATCCATCCAAATAAAGGACAATTCTAATTGATGAGACAAAAACATTTCCATTAACAGTTTAAATACTTAGGTAGCTGGCTAGATCAGGATTTGTCTGGAAAATATGGCCTCAACTTGGTTTTCTTTATAGGGGCGGCTCTGGCTCAGTTGGTCATCTCTCAGCTGGAAGGTCAGGGGTTCGGTCCCTAGCTCCTGCAGCTAAATGTCCGATGTGTCCTTGTAACAACTTAACTGAGTCTCCATCAGACACGATAAAGGTCACAAAACCTGAAGACGATCTACAAAAATCACAGACAGAGACCAACAGCAGCAACCCTATAAACACAAAGTAAAACACAACTTCATGTTGTACATACAAGATGATAAGAAGACCATTGCTCATTTCTCTTCTTGAAATATTTGTTATTAAGGCTACAGTTGAGTTTGAACACCTCCTGCACAATGACGCACTGTCAGAGCTCACTGTGTCCTCGCCGTCGTTTCTACTTCACTCCCAAATTAGTCATTTATCACTTCCTTCCTGCCTGCTTCCACTTGTCTGATCCTTGGCAGCAGATCCCAAGCCGGGTCGTTCAGTGAAGGCCAGTGGGACGTGGAAGTCAGACTGTACTCGCCCTGCTATTCAAAGCACAGCCGCTGTGCGTGAAAGGTGATTAAACCCGACATCAAAAAGATGGCCCTTTTCCCTTCCTGCTTTTAAGTGATCTGTGATTAAAACGCCTTCTCTTGTTAGATCAGGGGTCACATTTTCCACTGTGCCACTTCCCATGCCGCTGCTCCACTTTACGAGGAGGTTGATTACCATTGGAGACAAGAAGAAATAAAGCCTGTAAAAGTCTTCAGCTTGCATGCTTAACAGCTACTCAAATGACACGGATACACTTTGTTTAAATGAATAATTTAAACATGGAGGTCAGACCCGACACACCAAAATGACTAATGTAGCACCGACAGAATCCCTGCTTTTCAACAGGCAAGGCAGGCCACCACTTGGGGCTCCAGACCAGTCAGGGGCCCCTGAGTGCTCGCAAACTTTAAACCACAGCAGCTGCCAAAATGTGCAAATTTTGCAAAGTCAGTAGGAAACCTCCCTAAGGGGGCCCAATTTGACAGCACTCACTCTTGTTGCCTTGCTAAGCATTGCATGCATATTACTGTGAAAACCACATTTTTTCCATGAAAGTCAACAAAGGAAAATGTGAGGAGTTATCCGTCTATAGGAGAGAAAACAGAAACAGAAAGAGGAAGCAGAGGGACAATGGCGGACATGATGGTGATAAATGCGGGTTGTAGGGCCCCTGAAATACGTCTTGACAGGGGCCCCAACAGACTCTAGAATCGCCTCTGAAACCGAGAGGGTTTGGGTTTTGGACTTGGTTTGGTAAGCTGGTTTCTCTGCTTGTCTTTCTTCTTATTTTGAAGCATTCAGATGAAGCTGATTAATGATGTACCCAATGAGAAGCTATAGATTCCACTAAAACAGAGTTGCAATTACGCTCATTATCTTTAAATACCCACTCACTTGACATTGACGGTATGATGGCGCCATGATGCTTGTACTCTAATTTAGCTCTATCATGTAATAATCACCTTTACAGCTTTCTGCATTTACTGGACCATTCAGTCTCCGTAGGACAGAATGGCTCATGGGACTAGATTTATTCACAGACTGAAACATGATCTAAAACAGCCCCGGCTTTGATCTCCATAGAGTTTATCACACAATCTCTCAGCTGTACAGTTTCTGTCTATGAGTCATTTAACTCTCATTAAGTTATCTCTGAAGGAAAGGCATCGTAAATGTTCTTTTGAAATAAAGTATTTACTGACATTATAGGTGTTTCAAAGACTACCTCTTATCAACACAGCAAGGAAGCTGAAGAGAAAGCCTGTTACAGTGGAAAGCTGTTTGTATTCTAAAACTAGAAAAAGTCTAACGCATCACTGAATGCTCGAGGCGTTAGCTGCATTCAGGTGCTGCTCGGATGGTCGAAATTTCTGAGCTGTGAAATCATCCTTCCAACTTCAGTTTGTTCACCTGATTTGACAACAACAAACCACGTTGATGCAACGAAGAAGATCATTGAAATATAACTGTTACAAGTTATATTTAAGCAAAAAGTTGATGTGCAATAAGTGAATTAATAACAAATATGTTAGCATTGACAAAACATATTTTGCCCCCCAGGTAAGTACGATACTGACGTCAAGTCGGGAAGTCGGGCACCTTATTCTTTTCAGAGTTTCCGAGTCTTTGTTCTGACTTGTGCATGTGCATTTTACAACTCGGAAACTTGTTTTTCCGATGTGTCCAGCACCAATAGACTGAATAAAAACATGGACGTCGTCTCTGTGACCTCAACATTTGCTTTCTGCAGAGACAATGTAAAACCGAACCGTGGCGGTCACCACATTAGAAATACTGTCTCAACCTAACTTTGCTGTGCAAAGCTGTGACAACACATTCCCCCTGGGGGACAATAAAGTATTGTATTGTATTCTATAATGTAAAATTGGCTCATAGAGAGCTTCACATGATGCATTTTTATTAACCACTCAAATTTCCAGGCTTGAGGACTGAGTTGCAAAGTGTGACGGAGTCCTTTAAGGATTAATAGTCCAGCAGGTCTTGATCTCTCTCCTTGACACCATGTATCTGAGGCTAATCAATAATTGTGCAGAAGATGCACATGTTCTATCCTCTCCTCCTCTGATTCTTGGCACCGGGTTACAAGGCCCTCTTAACCTTCAGAGGTTTTCTTCAGCCTGCCCACAGCTCATTAGTCTACTCAATATCTTAAAAGTCTCCTCCATCGTTCTGCCTGTCAGTCCTCTGTCTCAACCTGTTCCTACAAGCTAATTAGCTTTAGCACTTTTACAACCCTTACATTATCTCAACTGCAGCTTCTCAGTACGCCGCATTAACTGCAGAATAGATGCTGTCAGCTGTTCTGGAAGCAGCCGCAGCTGTAGCCGAGCCACAGGGCCTGTGCCACTTAGTTACTACAGACGGAGATAATGTCAGATCAGGCATTTATCTGTTGGATAAAGGAAGGTACTAATTGCCTATTAAGAGCAATAATCACTGTAATGTGCATCATATAACACCGTTAGAGTACAATCAAAAGAATATAAATGACCAGTGTCAGTTGACTATTTCAGAATAAGCCAAATATAAATGAACCCCGAAGAAGTTGTGCCTATATTTACTGAAGCATTATCACATTATGAGAGGGAGAGTAGTATGTAGTACTGAACATCAGCACTACACATGAGGCCACAGGCAGAAGATGATCGCAGACGTTACATGAGAAGAGATTTCTGTGCTAGTGCTCTTTTCCTTTGTTTTACTTCATCACTTCTGTTTCTCTACTCGGGTCCTGATTCGCTGGTTAAGAGTCAATCATAGTTCAGAATCAGATTACTCTCCCAACTGGTCGTCATTGATGTTACATGTTGAATCGGCCGAAGAGCCTCCAACAAGCCCCAAGCAGTGCTGACACTGCTGTCACTGCTGTTCACACCACTCCGCCCAGAACCACTGACTCTCTCTGACAGCCCTGACAAGCCCCGCCCCTTGAAGGCCTGCCCAGTGTATACCTAGCTTAAGCAAACTATAGCATGCATCAAGATGGGATGATTTTTTTTGTATTTCTATAAGAGTTGTGTTCATGCTTAAGTGTCCAACATCCAGAACCACCTTTATTTTAGACACAGGACAGTGGATAGAGTCAGAAGAGAGAGAGAGAGAGAGAGAGAGAAAGAGAGAGAGAGAGGGGGGAATGACATGTGGGAAAGGAGCCACAGGCTGGATTCGAATCCGGGCTGCCTTCTTGAAGAACTAAAGCCTCCGTACATGGGGCGCGTGTACTAACCACTAGGCTACCAGCGCCCCAATAACATCATTTGTAATTATAAATCCTGATAAAAGATCTTCTCTTATTCGTCAACAGACAAAGCTTGCAACTGCTTTGAGACCCCCAGGCCAGTAGGGGGTCCTAGAGGGCCGAAAGCTTTTCTAGAACTAAAACTCTTAAGTAAACTTAGAGATAGCTGCATTATTGTATTTGTATGTTATGTTAAACACAAGTAAAGAGCAACATGAAGAACATTTAGTTAAAAGCCTGAGGATCTTTTTTTTTATAATCCAATTATGACTGTAAACACGAGTGAAGTATAGACAGCACTGAAGTTGTGAAGCTTACTCTTGCAGAAGGCTGCACACACAAACACATCGAAGTAAATGAAGAAGCATGATCAGCAACTGTAAGGAAGTATGCAATATGCATCGATGCTAACGCTCTCAGTCTGAAGAGGAGATGTGTTGCCTTTAAACGCATTTAAACCGTATATGTATCATTATGCAGAAGAGCATATGTTACGTTCAATAAATATTAATAAGTGAGGTTTGAGCATTGATTCATAAGCAGTTAGTCATGAGGCCTTCTTAACTATTAATGATAACAACAGCTCATGTGTCAAGAGGAGATTAATAATGCATCATGTCCCGCCTGCAGCACGTGATAGACAGAGGATGAAGTCTTGGCTGCACGCTAGTTGGACGCTCCTTTGATGTCTGATCAATATTGAAAAAGATAATGAGAAATGCTTGGTGCATGTCAATGCATTCCACAGCTGCCATGTTGTAATATTTACAGGGGTGAAATCAATCTCTCTCTTTGACGGGATAATCTAATCATGTGGATGTAAATAATGGGCCAGTCTGCAGCAGAGTCACTCTCAGTCAATTTCAATCGTTTTCATCTGAGGGTTTTATCACACCAGCAGACGTTGGGGTCTCCTACCCTTTCCAACAGGGTGCACGTGTGTGTTTTCTGTTCCGTCGTTTACACTCCACTGCATGTGTCAGGAAGTCTGCATGGACCCGAGTGTGTGTACGCCTCGAGTACGTCTTATCCCCCTAACACCGTGAGCTCGCCAAGCAAATTGATACTGCTGTGGGATTTTTTTTTTTTTTTTTTTTGGCGACTCGTAAGTCCGCTGTCACGGTGATGAGAGCAGCACAAAGACAGCGTTGATGCAGAAAATGTCAGCATGTCAGAGAGGAATGACACAGAACATCCACGCTTGGCACATGGGGGCCGTCTGCCTCGACCCAGCACACACATGACAAGGCCAACACGGATAATCCCCACTCACATACTGAATAGGAAATCAGACACACACAGACATACGAGTACAAACCAGAGGAAGAGCGAGATTCACCAGGAGAGACGTTTCAACATTGGATGTAACAATATTTTGTGTCAACATTAAATCAGGGCAAATCAGCGACACCTGTCAGGAGAAGCAGGATTTAATGTCACAGGCCGAGCATTTGTTTTGAGTGAGAGAGACGGATGTGTGTATGTAAAAGAAGACAGGAATATTTTAGGTATAGATCCACATGTTAGCACGTCTACTGGGGAAGATTTTTATTCCTGTCACTCCGTCTTTCACTCAGATATATTCACAGGAGTGTGTGTTTGTCAGTGTTGTAAGGCATTCTGGAAATAGATGTGTGTCCTTGGCGACTGACGAGAGCTAAATATCAAGCTGGTAGAATTTGAGGCTTGTTTGTTTGGAAAGGTTTGTTGACTGCTCTCTCTCTCTCTCGCTCTCTCTAAGATGCTGTAGCTTCTGTATGACAGTTTGAAGGTTTTGTCTTTGCTGGTATATTTAACCAAAACTCCATTTACACTTTACTATACATATGTTTCATCTGAAACTCGATATTCTGTCTTTAAAGGAGAAATATGTAACTCTGACACCTAGTGTTTGAAATGGGTACTGCAGTCCAAATTCTAAACATTGTAGAGAGCTGTCTCCCCCCCGCCCGCCCCCTCCTCTAGAGTCGTTTTTAGGTCGGGTACAACTTCTATCTGAACTGGTTCTCTTGCCCGTTTCCATCGCTGCAACACCTGTTGGTTTGACCTGATAACTGCTCTCATATCTGGCAAACCGAGGGGTGTCCAAAACGGCCGTGTGGGGGTGCCTTAAAACTGCCTACCTTCTCTGGTCCAAACAAATCCAGAGCATTCAGGACCAGAATCTAAAGTTAGAAGGAGGACATACTGACTGCTGCATTGTTGTTAGAGAAGACAGCACTTCAACATAGCATGTTTCCTTAATGTCTGATCATATAGTAAGGTCATTATATTAATGAATTCAGTGAATATCTTACATATTAGACCAACCAGTTTTCATACTTTCCTGCCCTGCACGGTTTCTATATCTTCACATTAAATCACAGAAATTTCTGGGCAGAATAGTTTTTTGTGTGCGTGTCACGTGAACTAGCTGAAAAACTCAAATTCCTTCCAGGATTAAGTTTTTCAGAAACTCCGTTTAAGGTGTTTAAGGTGAAGTCGAGTAGAACAGACTGGTTTCTCCTCCATCCTCCGGAATCGTGCGACGCTGTGACTGTAGTTTACATGAGATTAATGCGATTGCAGGCGTCACCAAACTAGCGCTGGTGCTAATGTTGCTAACTGAGCAGAGACGCCTGAATGGACTACGGAGGTCACTGCTGCTTCATGCAACACTCCTACAACACAAGCCCCGCTTCCTACCTCCCTGATATTTCTTTACATCAAAGCTCCTGTCAGTCACTTTTGGTTGCTGCTGAGGAAATCTCTGTAAAATTCATTGCAAACTGTTATCCGAATAAGACAAGAATACCTGTTTGACTTCAGTCAAAGAGCATCACCAGCTCTCCTCGGGTAACACTAAAGAGTTCTAATATCCACAGAAATCTCCAGTCCTGTTCAGACAGTTTTACTGCTAAAGCCTGTCCGGATTTACTCAAATTCCCTTCTGTAATATGAGTGACGTGATTTGGATGTTTTTTTTATCCAGGATCAGCATCAATGTCAAGTAGGCCTGTTTCATCGATCCAAATTGCATGAGATGATGTTGCATTGGTAAAGGTTATTAGATTCTGCTACCTCGATGAGATACCAACTCGAGAAGACAACCCTCATTACCATTTTCAATTCCAAGGAGTTTCCCTGCTGTCTCCGCCATCATAGTCTTTCCAGACCTTCCCCTGGGAATATTCAAATACAGAGATCTGCTTTCAGCTCAGCCTTGATATCTGAGATGGGACATGATAATAGCTGGATTAGAGGAGTCGTAGTCTTGGGAAGGACAGCTGAGTAGAATAAAGTGATGGAATAGACGGTTTCATTTAGCGACGCACACAAACGCAATGTTACAAAGGAACTACAGGAACTCTGATGATTGACAGCTTTTTAGGTCGCGCCCCAAGTACGGAGGGTGAAGTCCTCCAAGTGGGCGGCCCGGTTTCAAAACCAACCTGTTGCTTCTTTCCCACACGTCACTCCCCACTCTCTCTCTCTCCCTAATTTCCGACTCCATCCACTCTCCTCTGAGGCATAAAAGCCCCAAAATGCCGGCGTTGGTGCCTTGCTCAAGGGCATCCGAGCAGTGCTCAGGCACCTCTCCAGCTACAAGACCAATTTCCAGACTTGCTCCCCACCAGGACTTGTACCAACGATCCTCCGGCTCCTAAACCAAGTCCCAACAGACTGAGCTACTGCCGCCCCAAAATTTGAGTCTTCATCTGGGAATCCCAGTCAGATGAATTTAGCCTGAGTGAAAGAATCATAGTGGGAAGTGATCAAAAGGCTGTAATTGGTTAAAAACCTTGGAGCTTATTCTTAACCACAGAGTGACAGTGTTAATAACACTCGTGGATAAATGAGCAGAAGACAGCACAGAGGAGAGAGAGAGAGAGAGAGAGTAGCTGAATCGCAATAACATGAGGGTGAGGTTGAAAGGGAGACGGCAAGCTTAATTGATTGAGTTTGGGAGGGAAATGGAGGACTAGACTAGCAAGAGAGAGAGAGAGAGAGAGAGAGAGATGATGCAAACATATCAGCAAGGGAGAGAGAGGGAGAGGAAGAGGGAGAGGGGGAGAGAGAGAGAGAGAGAGAGAGATGATGCAAACATATCAGCCAGGGAGAGAGAGAGAGAGGGAGAGAGAGAGCTATGCAGGTGGATTACAGTCTAATCCATGCCTCTCTCAGTCTGCTCTTATTACATTAGAGCAGAGTGAGAAACACAGTGACCTTCTCTAACTCCATTTCATTCCACTGGATCAGACCGTACGATTTGATCTGAGCTCTGCTGCCCTGAGAGACAAAAAAAAACACTGTACTGCACAAACCACTGTTGCAAGACTGTCATCATTCAGCTCGGATTTAGCGTATCACGACGGGCGGATGTCCGTGTAGGATGGCTGTCAGACAATCGACGAGACATAACTGTTGTTGCTGGACATTAACGCTGACCTTTAATTTAAATACATGTTACTAAATCAAATAATTAAATCCAGTGTTCATGTTGGAGGTGGAATCGACCAAAATACCTCCATTTCCGAGCAGCTCTAATCAACGCCTACTGTAAGGGAAGTCGACACTCCCCCGTTGTCTGTTTTAAATTTCTATGTTCTATTTTTAGCTTCTTTTTTTTACACAAAGAAAATGGAAGGACATATGAAATGTGAAACAAAAAAGAGCGGCCGCATGAGGTACACCAATCGCTGATGACAAAGTTTATATCAGAAGTCCCGCCCTACTTGATTTTGATTGGTAAGGCATGGAGAAGTGACAATAGGCATTTTCATACCGCAGGTACTTTTTCGTTTTTTCGTTCTAGGAACTATTGGAGCCCTCCCCCTTTTTTATTGATTCCACACTACAGGAACTACTCTTTTAGTTCCTAGAACCCGATTTAGAGGAACCTTTTAAACTCCTGCTTCAAAGTAGGTACTCTCCCAGCACCGTGGTGGTGCTTATGGAAACAGAATAAAAGTTCCCATGGTGTGCAGTTCTCAGGGAACTCTTCCCAATAAAGATTGGTCTGAAAACCGCTAATGGGGAGCTTTGGACCATTGTCACCTGAGAGCTCTGTGAGCACATGGACAAAACTAACTGAGATCAAGTGTCTTAATGTGCACACAGAGCGCTGAATACACCAAACTGCATTGGTGCTGTATGGAAATCGGATCTGCCAAAGCAAGAAACCCCATTAGAGGCCCTAACTGTACGACTTTGGATACTGATGAAATCATTCCAACGTTACATTATTCAGAGGCATAACTGGCAGGTGTGGAATTGTACAACAATGCCTTGCAGAATTGGGTTGTCATCGAGAGTGATGTTTGTATTCCAAATGGGGAGTGGAGCGGAGGGCACTTTGAAGAGACAATATTTCACACGTTGAGTTCAGGCAGGCTGTTAAACTGGTGGAGTTAAAACATAAAGGAACAATAAAAAGGGAGTTTTGGGAGAAGCACGGCTTCAGGAAGGTCGAAGCTCCTCATGTCCAGCTTATACACAATGCATTTGTGCTGGTAAAAACAAACACGATATAATGTCCATCTAAGGCCCTGTGTCCACCTAGCATGTTATTCTGAGCATCAGCGTCTTTTTTAAATTGTTTTCAATGAGTGGAGAGCGTTTTGTAGCAGCAGGGGGTGCTCTGAAAAAAGGCTCAGCGTCTTTTTTCCAAGCCCTCTTCCTTTTTTTGTACGGCTGCTCCGAACGCTTTGAGTTGAAAAACTTGTAACTTTTCAGAAAGGCGCTGTCGTACCCACATCCTCCTCGCTCCGTCTGATCAGGATAAAAACTCAATCTCAAATATAAAACATACAGTAAAAAGCCACGGAGCAGTGTCAGTCATACAGCGGCCGTTGCCAACAGACTGTTGTCATGGAGACATGAGGGACGTGCAGCGCTTTTTCTTCTCAGCGCACAAACGCTTTATGAAAAAGACCCCGAGCACACAGCCAGCGCTTCTCTGCCCGCAAAACATGCAAGGTGGTTACAGGGCTATGTTAGTTTGAGAGGAGCTGCTAGGCTATCTGCTAAGCTAATGTTTCGTCACCATAGCGTCACATCACTCTTTGCACTACCAAACCGTAAAAAAAAAAGAATATATTACTTCTTGGTCGATTTCATGAAAGTCACAAAATTTTAAACAGTTTTATTCCCCTGGAAGTTCAAGTGATTTGATAACATCCTTTCTAAGCGTAGCGCCATAAAGCACTTACATCTTCCTGAGAATTGCACCGTTTCTCTTTTTATTAAGGCACCGGGTTGTTAAGGTAAAAATAATGGAAATGGCACCTTTCTTCCTTTAAAACGTCTTTGGCAAGCTCCTTTAATACACACCTGACCTTCCTTCTGCAACTTTATCTGTTTAATTTATCTGTTTACCTGCATTTCCATTATTTAGAGACCGCAGTGAAAGGTCAGGGGCAGCAGTTGGCGCTTCACTGCTGTCAGTTCCTACATGTGGGCTCCACAGAGGCGTGTTCTGCAGGTCTAATGCATGCATATAACACTCATTCATATTCAAACAGCCCCACGCTATGTTTTGTCCTTTTTTTAAAAAATGTTTTCAGTTTCACAGCCTAACAGCTTTTACTGCAGATGAACTCTGCCTCACATTTCAAAAAGCTCCTGCAGTTGCATTTTGAAGACTAATAGCAATATTTGCATTTTGTTGTTGGAGGTTTGAACCTACATAGACAAGAGCCTGAGCGCTTCTCCAGGAAGCTTCGCTCTGCACCTGATCCAATAGAATCCCCACACGATCCCTCCACCAGCCAATCAATGTGTCTGCAATTAGTGTCGCTCTAATTAGAAACCATTGTGCTGAGCATTGGCTGAGGCAGTTCATTCATCAATATGAAATTAAGCAGCAGCCACTTAGCATGGGATTACTATCATGAGTTCATTTGTATTGGAATCAATTCATTTGCATTGCTCGCCGCAATCATGCCTCGAGGCTGCACATGGGAGTTCCTGAAGAGTGTGTGAGGGGAGTCAATAAGGCTTGTCATATTTGAAAGAGAGAGAGAGAGAGAGAGAGAGAGAGAGAAAGAGAGAGAGAGAGAGAGAGAGAGAGAGAGAGAGAGAGGAAAAGAAAGAGGAGAGCACAAACTGTGAAATTACCGCCGATTTCTTTCAGAGGAAAAGTCACTTATCGCAAATCAAACAGAGTAAATGAAAGGAGCTGTGCAAACCAAATAGCCCATCTTAACCACCTTGGCAATATCCAGCAGCTAATAAAACATCACGTTCCGAGACCCCCAGATTTCACATCCTGCCTTGTTCGGCTCTGATACAGGCAAGAGGGCGTTCGAATTACAATGAGTGATATCATCGTCGCAAATCTATCATTCACAAATGTACCATTAAGAAAGATGAGAGAGCTTTCTTTCTCTGTTCCTGTCTTTAATCTGTGACACTTCCTCTCCTCTCTCTCTTTATCTCCCTTTCACTCACACATTCACAGTCATACATATTATACATGTGTAAACACGCACGTCTCCTTACATTCAAATCCCTGCTCTCTTTCTCCCTGGAGACAATGTCATGTAATTGTGTGCAGCAGCGGATTAAATGGTCATTTCCATCCTAAATGCCAACTTCAGGGAGGGAGCTGTTCAATTAAAGCAGCTTCCGTTGTTACAAAAAAATCACATTAAAGGTCCATACAGAGGCACTGAATGGATGCGTCAATTGACAGAAAACGTTTAGTGTTGACAGAGCTCCCCCAACCTTAAGGGAGGTGATCAGGCACTACTGCCACCGGACGTCCCTGACGCCCAGCCACGACCACCGGACTGTGTCTTCACCACAGACACCACCGTCCTCCTTCATGCACGGCCTGCTCCGACCTCCACCTCAGCGGCAGGAAGTGTGGACAACAGGAACGAGAGGAATATAAAGGAGAAATCCTTCCTGCATCTTATCCCATTTTTCTTTTGTAACACAACGAGTTCGATCTTTAACCTGGCGCTATAGAAATAATGATTGATTGATTAAGTGAGAGTATGCTTCGGTTCAGCTGGAGAGACGCGTGCAACCTTGGCTTCGCTTTAATGTCTCAGCTTTGTGTTCAAAGACGCGTTGCAGAAGTTTAGTGAAAATGCTTCTGCAATTCCTCACTCGAGGCATTTAATTTCTTTCTTGTATTGTTCAGGCAGGAGAGAGAGAGAAGAAAACAGGACCTTGATGGAAAAGTGTTCTTTCTCATGAGAGGCTGAGCTAGCTTATGTGCACTCCGCTGCGCGCTAGCAACAATCATACATCACTTATGAGTAATGAGGCGCGGTGTACTCATAATCAAGTCAGAGAGAAAACAACACCAACAGGCTATGAGTTAATAGAAATGCATAAAGGGAAGATAAAAGGAGCTGCAGTTTGGCAGCAGGGTGAAGTCTGCTTTCACACGGTGCTCGACGAGTGAAGAGTCTTTTTCTGTCTTTTTGCAGATTTCCATCAGACAACTCGGCGCCACGATGGCATTCTAGGCTGCAGGTATGACATTAAAACCTGTATTGATGAAAGGGAGTGCACGGATGAGATGCTCTGGCAGATTTTGATATTCCTCCTCTTATTGCTTTTTTTTTATTAGTCCGTTCACAGTGCCGTTAGAAGCCGTGGTATTTCATTTGACGTGCCCCGTAGTAAGAGGCGCTTCAAAGTCAGGGTGAGTAAATGTGTTCTGTTCTGTTTTAAGGTGCACGCAATATAAAGAACACACTGAGAATGCAATCCCTGCTGTGCACAAAGGACATCCTCAATTCTAGGAGATTAAATCATCCACCTGTTTGCCAGCAGAAAACGACTCACAGCAAATGCCAGGTGCGGAAAAACAAGGATTCAGAAACCTGCAGTGCGTGCAGGCAACCGATTAGTGCATTAATCTCTCAAAGTCATCATTTCATCAAATACAATTAAATAAACTCATAGATTATAAAACAGGAAACACAAGCTCTTTGAGTTACTCCTTAAAAGCAGGGTTGGTCATTTTCTAAAACTAGCATGATTTTTAAAGTAGCATTCCCTCAGTGCGCCGTCTACACTCACCACGTCTACTCTGAGCTCACTCTAAAGCCACACCCCCTCACCTACATGCACGAACGCTGTTGCTCCAAAAGTGGACCTCAGCTCATCTCTTGCATTGTGTAGAAACTACGTCGTGTCTCATTCAGCGGTAAGTAGACTCACAGTATAAACTCCTAAAGTCATCTGTGATGTGCTTTGAGTGTGGGCTAGAGCACACAAGAGGTAGAGAGCGAGCAGGGAGACAGGGAGGCGTCTGATTGGTTCATCAGATTGGTACCTCGTGGCAGACATTGGTTGAAGTTTTTTCAGGCTTACAACTGCTACAGATGACAGAATTTCTTTGTTCCCTTTTCAGAGAACATGAGTAATTAATTTCTGTCAGGACCTAAAGACAATTTCAACCAAAATCTTAAAAAGGGGATCTGGAGGAAATAACCAACCCTGCCTTTAATTGAACTAGTCGGATATAAGCATGGCCCACACCAGGTGTTTCTTTCTTCTTCATCAGAATATCCTTATCTGAGATTTATCAATGAAATAAATTACTTGATCTTTTTTTGGTGATGTCATACAGTCAGATGTCAATCAAACACCTGAAAACATTTTTTTTAAGTGCTCCAGTGATAGAGATGTCTCCTTTTCTGTGCCATTCACGTTTAAGACTTGAGAAGCGAGTAAACATCAACGTATCTGCTCCTGCAGTAGGATGCAGCCTTTGAGATTGGAAGGGCAGTCGCCCTGTTCTCTGCTTTAGTGAGGAAAAGTGAGAATTTAGACGTCTCCAGTATGACTAAATGTACAACAGCGTTACCAATCCATGTTACATTACACACCAGATCCCATAATCCGTTTGTTGTCACAGATTTAATGCTAACTTTTCCATGACATGTAATCTGCTTTGCAGAGGTCACGCTCAAAACAAAACATAATTCTTTTTGGCTGTTTATAAAGGCTATTTTTGATTTCTATTACAAGGGACAGGAAGTGCTACATGAGCCTGAGAGAGGACTGACAAATAGACGCATGACAGCTGCTTTCAGAGTTTGTAATTTGGTGATGGACAGTCAAGCCTTAGTCACCCTGAGAACAGACACTTTAGTTCCCCTGCTGACAGGCCCCCTAAGAAAGGAAGCAAAAGTCTTCACTTCCATACACACATATACAGTACACCCACCCACGCATGTGTGCACGCACTCAGGGGCTAAAAGTTAACACTCTGAACATCTTGCTGCTTCAATTCCTGGTTGGGATTTGCTGCTCGACAGCGTCTTTTCTCTTGCCAAGGTCTAACGTATCTCACAGGCTTCAGAACAAAAGCTGTTTTTTGTTTGGAGTGCAGCAGCAAATTCAACATACGGCGGGTCATGACATCTCTGCTTTGATACTGTAACAATGAAAACGTCCACTTTCCTCTTGTGTCAGACTTCATTTTTTTTATCTGGAAACATCCAAACGCCTAAACAAATGTTTGACAAATCAAACATTTGCAAATAATTACATGTTGTCTGAAACAAGATCTATAAGTGACACATCCAAAGCTTTGAATCATAATTAAGATTCCAAAATAAGCATGGACTCTTTAAGATAAAGCTCTGCTGATGTGTTTGTTTTTGTCATTGTTGCATTCTCTCTTCTTTGCGTCTCTCTGGATTCAAGGCCCGTCATTGCTCACGCCACCGCCCTCGTATAATCGTATCACCAGATTCTAATTACTGTGGAGTCTTACGCAAATTTGTCTGCAGCTAAATGATGCTTTTCATCCAGAAAATTACCAACATTTCTTACAGCGTTACTAGAGCTTCAACACCACTCCCCAGGCGAGCCTTAATTCTTCCCTGTATTAATTTTTTTAGTCTCTCCCTTGGCACGTACACATTGCTCCTTCATCCACAGCAGCTACAGCGCATGGTTGGAGGTTTTCCACTCTTTCAATAAGACACAGTCTTTAAGCACGTCTATTTCAATCATCCCATATACAAGTTAACTCGAAGAAAAATATGTGTACTTTCGAGGGAAGACTGTGAGAACTCGGATCAGTTTGCTGTTCAATATGAGATTTTTTCTGTGTGAGAAAGGTAGAAGTTTGAATCTGGGAATGAACAATTCAAAAAGGGCTTTTAGCTCGCCATGCCGAGGGTAAGATGGACCGTGAGGTTGACAGGTGCTCAGCATCTGCAGTATTTCAGGTGTTGCTCGATCTTCCTTTCAACCCTCACCTGTAGTCATGAAGTCCAGAAGTCAGGATGCCTTCTGGACGCCTCCGTTTAGAGGTTTTCCGGGCACACCCAAACTGGAGCTGGAAGAAGTTACTGGGGAGAGGGAAGTCTGGGTTGACTTGCTTTGCCTGCTGTCACCGCAACCCGACAATTAAGTGGATAAGCGTGAATGGTTTGTAAACCTGTCAACGTTCCACACAACACAAGAAGGAAGCCCTTGATTCAGTACATTTATGTTCTGATTATTCCGGGTTGGACTAATGTGTTGTCTCATCATAATATCCACAGGGGTCTGATAACTAGTTTGAAAGTGGCTAATGTTCCCGTCACAGATTTATTTATGAGTGAATAACTTTTCAAAAGTTTTGTTTGGCTGATTTTAATTCATTAGAGTTTAATAAACACTTGGTTGTTTTTTCCTTGCTATGTATCGCTCATTGTGTTTTTATATGGGAGCCAACAGGAGCGTTCCACTGCAGCAGTTTCCATTAGGAGGCGGCCACTAGTTCTTTGCCGTCTGCTTGGTGCTTCAGGGCCTTAAGAAGTTCAATACCAAAGGATCTTGAGTGCAGGAAAAAGGAATTTTCCATATAATTCAAACCATTTTGTAGAAGCTAATGTTGGTCTGTCACTATATGACCTCTGCTGGTTTCAAATCTGGCGGCTCTTCCTTTCTAAACGTCTGACCGGCGTTGAGACCCCGCATCCTGTAAGCCCAAGTCCTTCCACCCACAATGACACCCGTGCCTTTCATAATTCACAGTGCACAACAGGGAGGTTGGTTTTATCATTAGCACTGCAGACGCTCTCCTGACCGCTCTGCCCGCTTGTTGGTTCAGCTGTGTCAGAGCTGCCAGCTGCTGGCTCAGCTCCAGGCCGCCTGTCACCGGGTCACTCAGAGAGACCACCACTCACAGCCTGTAAAACACTGCTGATGGCTAAAACACTCACATCATCCATCATGCAGGTGCAAACACTGTACTTATCCTGTGGGGGACGTTACTCACAGGCATGCACACGCGCACATGCACACGCGCACACACACACACACACACACACAATACATATACACACACACACAAATGCACACACACACACACACACACGCACACACACGCATGCACACACACGCACACACACGCACGCACACATGCACGCACACACATGCGCACGCGCACATACACACACACACACACACACACACACACACACACACACACACACATACACACACAACACATGCACACACACGCCTTTGAGCCATCGTTTACTGGAAGCTATTGATTAGACCTCTGTAATTAACACTTCACCCACAGGGAATAAATCAGAGCTGATGAATCACTTATTGTGCTGCTGGTGGTGGTGGTGTGTTTTTAGGTGTATTTATGCGTGTGTGTGTGTGTGTGTGTGTTTGTGTGCGTGTGTTTGTGGTATTGAGTCATTAAGGTTGAATGAATGATAGTTAGGCCTTGGGGTGAGCTGAACTAAAACTGCCCGGTCGGACAGTTAAAAAAACTGCTGCTCTGCGATACAGAGACCCGAGGCGTCCAATCATGTACGGACGTTCGAGGAGCACAAACCACATGGAGTAAAAAGTTCTCGGCAGGACATAAAACATAAAACCAGAGGCAGGGACTAGATTGAATAAATCATCCAGGAATCTGCAACTGTAATCCTTCAACAGTCAAAGGCCCAGTAGCGGTGAGCGGAACACGTCTTTTTGACCAGCTGTCAGCTCACCAGGCAGCACTGATTACACGGTATGGTGGATCGTAACTGCTCAGAAATTGACAATGAATCAAAGCTTTTAAACTAGTTGTGGAAGAAAACTCAAGGCTGCTGCTGCTCTTACATAACAAACACTTTAAAGTAGACGGCTCTGTTCACTGTTATGCTGATGCCCTGCTCACCTGACAGTCGGCTGGTACAGCTAAATTACTTTCCATACCAAATCTGCAACAGGAACATTTTCAGAAGCTCTGTTCCTTACCCAGAATCCTTACCCAGGGAAAAGTAGCTAACGTCCCAAACACACCAAATAGTTAGCCTGCAGATTTTCTTGGGATGAAGTAAGTGAAAAGATGCCAATAATCAACTTTGAATGCATTCCGCTTTCATACTACAAGTGGCTAACTGGCCAACAACAACTGAAGCTAGCTGAGAGAGTCTTTGCTTATCGCACACAAACTGCAATGCTGTGTGGAGACCAAGCGGCAACCACCAGAAGCCAATGTTGAAGTGCAAAATAACTTCTCTCCCACGATTGTCCACTTGTCCACAGCCGGTTCCAAAAACCAAGGAATCCCCATTAGGCCTCAAATTAAAATGTCAATTTTTACAGAAGAAATAAATATGTTCACAGCCTGGATTAAAAAACAAACAAAATAATTTCTTTGTTTTTACAAACTGTAGGACGGAGCTTGTTTTCTAACTGATCTGTTTTTGATTTTATTCCCGTCTCGGTTTTGCTTTTGTTATTTGTTTGTGAAAGCATCCTTGGGTCCCTTGAAGTTGACTCACTGGAGCTCATTGTAGCTCTCTTTGCATGTATCCAGAGCGATACACATCGAAGGGTAAGGTACAGATAGCATCTCCGGGGTTACGTCAGCGGCCGCTACATAAGGAAGCGTGATGAAAACATGCTGTACTGTTGCTGTTTGTACTCCTGTGATAAAAACGTCATGTCAATTTTACTCTGATACATTAGCTCATCTGTAAACATATTATCTTCCTCAGGTCGGTTTGACTCAGTCGTCTTGACTACGGTCAACTTGGGAGTGGAGTAGCAGAAAGAATCACTCCCATGATTCCCCGCCAGCCAATTTGTCAGTTAATTATATACAACTCCTACTATTGACTAATTTAGTTGCCGTATGTGAAGTCAGAAGGCTTCTAAATTAAAAACAGATTTATTGCATTTTCAAAGGAAGATTTGTTTTCTTCTCGTTTGTGTTTGATCATCGACGAGAAAGAGAACTATAAGTGCAATATTGTCCTTGTGAACTTAGAGGCAACACATACAGCAAATGCTTTTCAGTGTCAGAATCTTCAGCTGTAAAGAAGCGTTTGTGTTCAGACCAATCTTACGACTGCACGTCTTGAACCCAATTTCTACTTCAGCCTGTCACCGTCCCCCTGCTCGTGCTTTCTGCTCTAACAGGGGAGGCAAGAGCGGCCGAGGAACTAAATCTTTAGAAGACAATTTAATTATACTCAATCCAGGATTTTTTTTTATTGCACATGCAGGAATCCAATTACCTCCTTAATTTAATCAGCCAAGCTTTTATTAGCCAATTCATACATTATTTTTGTCAAAGGCTTCCAACCTCAACGTTTCCCCTCCTCGTCTCGGAGAGATGAAGGACTCCACCAAAAAGAAAGCATGAGTATGTTTTTGGTCCCGAGTTATAAAGGTCAAGTAGCAAATTGAGTTTAGGATAATTTATGCCATCAATTTGCACTTCATTCCTACTTAGCCCGGCGGCTGTCGATCTTCTTTGACAGTTTAAGGTTCTTTTTTATTGATGGAATTTATTTTTGACTGACAGCGCGGTGCGCATGGGATCGTAGTCCAAGGTCCAGGAAAAGAATAACTGGGCTTGAGGATTGAGTTTATTTAGTAATTTATCTCTACCTCTGATTTCTGTGAAGAGCCACAGAAGAAGTAACTGCTCCGAATAATAAAAGCACCGCAAAGCTTCTGTGACCTTTGAGGACTAAAGAAACAGACGGGCTTGGTGGTGTTAAGGAGGTTTCTCTAAAACATGTCAAGGTGGAAAGTAAGAAATGAAAGTCAGACGTATTTATTCTAACAGAAAGGCATTCCTCAGGCGCTTGGTGACCTTGTAGTTCGGCCTAGATTATCACGCTCTGACACAGGAGGAGCTTCTGACAGAGACGGTAAGGTCTTCAAATCTTCACTCAGACAAACAGCCTTTTAATGTCGAGCTTTTATCAGCCAACATTAATTGCAAAAGTAAAAGCCAATCTTCCACCCACTGATCTGGGGAGGGTGATTCATGCATTTATTACGTCAGGCACAAAAATAGAGGGACCACATTACCCCTGTGCTCTCTAAATCCACCGGCTTCCTGTTTGCTGGAAGGGGTGATTTGAAAATGTTGTTTTTGACTTTTAAAGCTGGGAATCAGTGTAGCCAGATGTACTATAACCATCGCATTTGTACCATAATTTTGTCCTCAGTACGATCCACTATCAATAATTACAGAAAAGGCCAAATGTGCAATCATTCTACATTTTTAAAGTCTTCTTAACAAGTCAAGTCACATGTTTGTGACTTGAGAGCAACAAATCACATCAGCATGACTCAGATAGCGATCACATCAGCATCATTCAACACCTGACCAACACGCCCTCTGCTCTGCTGCTAGGCTCTACCGGCCAATCAGATCACCTGATGCCCTGCTAACACCTGCAGCTCGTTATGCCAGACAGTCTGTAGGAACTACTAGCTTAGATACACAGCGCCTGGAGGCAAAGCAGTTCACAGAACAATTTAGAATTTGTGACTAGTTTGTTCCTTTGTTCGTTTATTTACATTAATGTGATGTGCAGGTCATAGTTTTGCCATTCAGTGTGGCATTTAGGTCCTGTCTCGTGCTCTTTTTATATTTAAGGTAGTTTAGGGTCAAATACAGTAATTTAAAGCTTCAGCACAATATTGCTGTATTTTCAGTCTGGCAACACTAATGGGAATGAACCGGCACCGCCTTACTGAAATAAACTGATCAGTGTTCACCCTCCAAATGGAGAACTAAGGTCCACCGATCAGCTGCTCCTGGACGTGCCTAAGACGAGGCTCAGAACCAGGATCAGGGGGCGATCAAGTGTTTTAAATCCCTTAACTCTAGGGTTAGGGTGAGGGTCAAGTTGAATAGTATGTAAGCCAAGTTAGCAGGAAGAGATGTTAGTAGTAGAATGAATGAGTCAGAAAATGGTTTATAATCAGACAAATGGGAACTTCTGACACAAACCTTGACAAATATTTAAAAAGTATATATCCTGCATGTCAAAGAATGAGAGTAAACCAGCCAGGTGTTTATTCAGGTAAACCTAGAAGCAAAAGTAATTACTTTATAATAGTCCAATGATGATGCTGGATATCTAGAGATGCATTACATTTGCATATAGTTCTAAATGTGGAGATGAACATAAGATTTGTTTATGTGTTGTTGTTTTGTCCATTCAGGAAAAATGAAGAGGTCATGATCTCTAGGGAAACAAGCCTAACTTGAAATTGGAGTAAAATATGGGCCATAATCTCACAACCCTGCAAGATGTATTTCACGGACACAAATGTTCTGACCGTAAAAAACAATGGCAACAAAAAATCTAGGATGATTTACAAGGAGAACACACAGCTGTTGTCAGTGCAGACACAATTGGATCCTCCAGACTCGGCCCAGAGCTGCTGTTGTTGATTGCCGCATTTCCTCAGCGTTTTCTCAAGGCTAAATGAGCTATAGGATGAGAGCGGCTGGCAGAGTGCCCCAGCGGAACAGCTCCATCCTTTAACACTCTGATTGATCACATTACAGTTAATTAAATATTGGCAAATTGCTCTCACCCAAGGTTGGCCCATTAAAGTTTACACTCCTGCCACATTTATCACTTTCCATGTCTCTTTTATCACTGCTTGTCACCTCTCCTCTGTGTCAAGTGGATGATGATAAACGCCTGAAACTCCTTAGTTTCTCGCACTTGTACATTTCTACCTCCTTCCTCTTTTGGTTCTGCTTCGCACTCTTCCTACCGGCTTTTCATTTCAATGAAGTATGACAGCTCCAATGAGGGAGTGCGCTGCAGTGAGTCTTTTCCATATTCCTCGGTCTGTGTGTAACCATCAGTATCTTAAAAGGGATCAGGGAAGGGGAAAATGACAGGGAAGGGCTAGGAGCATAAAAATGACACTATCGGGCCACCGCAGAAGTAGAACACAATTGTTCAGCTGTCAGCTAAGGTGTTACCCTAATAAACTACAATAATGCTGATGGGCAGGTTTGTGTAGCATGTCTGACACACATGGTATTGAGATGGCGCTCATCTTCAATGACTGCAATATATTCTCAGGTCCCCCCCGTTTGTAGCAATGAAATGGTCTCTTCCAGAAGTCCCTGAGGTCTCACATAAGGGTGGTGGAAGAGACAGAGTTAGGAGATAGGTACGGACACAAATTGTTGTCCGCTTGGGCATGGTTGCAGAGTGATTCATTACTAATGCATTCAGCTTACAGGCCTGAGGGGAAGTAAAGGCAGGATATCACCTCTGATAAGCCACAAGGCGCTCTTTGAAACTAAGCCGGGCTCTTTATTTGGGTAGAGCTTGGAGGCAGAGGAGGATCTGGCTGAAGAGAAAATCCTCAGACGCTTGACGATTACTTATCAAGAGTCGACCACCGCTATGAATGAGCCTGACTAAAGATGCAATGTGGGTTTGCATAGTGACTCAGAGAAACTGGTTGTTGGTAGTCGTTACTCACTGTTACTTCAGAATGTCATGTTCACATTTATCACGCTACGATATGCTACAATACCACACCATACCATAGGATAGAATAGAATAGGATTGAATCTATATGATTGTATAGGATACCAAGTGATACTACATGATATAAAGCTGGGGGTACCAACTGGTGGGTTGGGACCCAAAAGTCGGTCGCAGAGCCGTTTTAATGGGGCGCCTGGAAATTTTGTTTTTGTCAACAAATCTCCAAAGTGCTTTATAAGGCTGTTCTGTTTTGATCTGTCTCTTTGCTTAGTTACATATTTTGTACCATCTGAGGTCCAAACTGCGCAGCTTTTCATTTCTCTTAAAGGAGTTGGTGGTGGGTCCTTAGACTAAACCAGTTGAGAACCACTGATATAAAGGATAGGATAGGATCTTTTAGGATTCAATACAATACGATCTCTAGGATAGGATAGGATATGATCTATTGCGATGCAATACACTTTATGGTCTCCTTGGGGATATTTGTCTTAGACTCAAAGTGCCGCAAACATTCAGCTGCTTCCACAGTCGAATCAATAAAATATAAAATAATCCAAATGTAAGCAGAAACACTCATACCTGTACCAAAACAACATTATTAGGAGTAGAGCAGATATCTTCTAGATATCTTAAAGGACCTGTTTTTGTTTGTTCTTTTCTTCAATTGAATATCGACTGAACATTGTGGTTTGCCTAACAGGTTATGCACTTTGGGGAACAAAAACAGTCTGTCTGCACACAGTGTCACAAAATAAATGACAAAGCAAGATTCAAGCAGATTTCTGACCTTTTGCTTTGAGTTTGATTCTTTGCCACTTCTGCTGAGCTTCAGCATTCAGTATTCTTCAAGTTAACCAATTCATACATTTCACTATCCACTGTATCTCAAGGTAAAATAGTTCATAGATGTTCTGTAATGGCCAATTGTACATCAGGAAGGACATAACCCCTTGACTGCTCGGATACGGGTTGTGCATTGTGAATTTCTACACTTACTGACAGCCTTCTGTTTCTCATACAGACGCATGAGTAACCTTCAATGTCTGCATAGAACGCACTGGGCTTTCAGCTTAAAGTTAGCCTTCCACATCTTACACATCAAGTTACCTTTTAAGTGTGAGACACTGAGTTGTATGACAAAGCTTCTGTATTTGATGAGCTTGGACCTGAATGCCTTGTCTTATCTACTTTGCTAGCTGTTGTGTTGTCAAGGCCTCAATTTCACGCAGTAAATGGGACTTCAGAACACCGGGCACTGAGTTTAACCTGCTCCTCTATCCCCACCTCTTTAGAGTATCTCTCAAATATCACTGCATGAAAACTCAGATAATCCGCCCTGTAAACGTCTGGTAATGTCCTCGATAACTGGCCAGTTAATGGCAGTTCAACACAAAGTTTGCCTTTGCTGTTAATTGTCAGGAAGGAACTAATGGGGGAATGGTTCTAATTAGCATTTATATCACTGGTGTTTGGGACTGGCCACTTTCCCTCAGAGACACATTGGAAGAAACCAAAGACATTTAAAAAGAATCCCTAGTGTTTGGACAGTAAATCTGTCGCAGATCTTGTAGATTCCTCAGGATTGTTGGTGAGGACGGCCTGCTCCCCCAACCCTCAGCGAGGTAATCTGGCACTACTACCACCTGACATGCCTGACGCCCATCCACCACCATCAGACTGTGTCGTCCCAACTGACGACCAGTGACCACCATTGAACTGTGTCGTCCCAGCAACCACCGCCTGATGCTCAGCCATAACCATCAGACTGTGTCGTCCCAACTAACGACCAGCCACCACCATCGGACTGTGTCGTCCCCACAACCACCGCTGTCCTTATTCATGCACGGCCAGCTCCGACCTCCACCTCAGTGGCAAGGAAGCGAGGACAACAGGAACACAAGAAATACAAAGGAGAAATCCTTCCTGCATATTATCCCATTATGCTTTTTTGTAAAGCGTCTCGTTATATCACTTGTTGTGAATTGGGGCTTTACAAATAATGATTGTTTGATTGATTGGCCGCCTCTAAGATACTACAATACAATTTTCAGTGACAAAAACCTCCACCTTTGTACTGGCAGAGACTCAGAAAGTGCCTTTAATTAAACCAAAGGTCTACATCATCCCACTACAAGGTCAGTCTTCACTGTGAGCCTGTGGGTTAAATCGCCAACATATCACAATGTGGCATGACTGAGGTCGTGACCTCTCTGTGATAACATTAGCTGATGGTGTAGCCCTGTGCTGACAGACATGAGTGACACCAGGTAAAATGATGTGATATGACTCTATACTGACCACAGCGCTGGCCGCCTGCCACACAGACATGTTGTTTAACTGGAGACTCTTTTGCTGACATTGCAGTTCTACGGGTGATTGGACTGTGTGAGCATTACCAGCAGAGTCACTGAAATATCTGCCTTTTTCCAACGAGATAATCCCCTCTGCTAACTGGTCGACAGCTCTTGCTCTTAGATTCTGACTCACTGACTATTTAAGGAGTGATTAACCCACGTTTGTTCTTTCAAATGTCTTCAAACAGCCACATTGGCAGCTGTGCTTAAAACCTCTCAGGGCCTCTTATTGGTAAGAAGTTAAATTACATGTGGAAACAAAATGTTACAGCTGTCCAACAAGAATACCGTACAAACTGTCATAAAAGTGAGGGGCTTGTAAATGTGTCTGAGAGGTCATAAAGTATTTCACACTGCGCAAAACATCCCAGAATCCGGAGATGGTTTTACCCAGATATTTCAAACTTCGACTAATATATGATGAAATCTGTGGTGGATACTCTCCGGTCATTGAGTAGTAAAAAGTCATATCTGGAGCATATTTTATCTCCGGATTGGGACCACTTTGATTCTATCAGAATGCAGAGTTAAGATATTTTACTGATATGACTGATGCTGTATTCTGAATGCCAAATAGAAACAATTTCTGGAGTCGGCATATCACGTGACACAACCAAACTAAAACCCAGAAAGTTTTAAACGTCTGGCAGGAAACCTGCAGATATGACTTAATATGGGATTAATGTGTTCTGTCCTAAGGAAAAGTGTTTTTCTTTTATAAAATGTAAAAATGTTTTCCAGAATGTAAATTTGTCTCAAGATTTGTAATTTTTGTTTTGCACCTCCGAGCCACCGTAGATAGAGGAGAGGGCAATGATAATCAGAGTTAGATACATGTCAGCAACTTATTTGAATAATTCCTCCAGTTTAACCAAAACTGTTGTTCGCAAACAAATCTTTATTTTAGATCCTTTGCTCTAATGTTTCCAATCAATATCATTCTCATTGTTAAACATGTTCATGATGGCACTTGAATTTGATCAGCCAATAAGTAAGTTCAGGGGAAGACCGAGGGGAATCAGGAAAGTATTGATGGTTTCCAAAACATAGAAAAAGTTACAGTACAGTATGTGCTGATGAAAGTCGGTGATATCTGCCTCTCACAGCTCTCCTTTCTATTTCTGAAGGGCACCCTGCCTTTGCACTATACATTTCCAACGGACTAATGAAGTATGGACATTATGTACTCGGGGGGGATACAGGGTGGCAATCTTTGCACTGCAACTCATGAGAGATTAAGTTAAGAGAAAAGTTTGACGACCAGTTGTTTTAACTTTATGGCTGGTAAAATGGAGTTTTAAGACTATATTTCAAAAGGACAAAAGGTCGTCTTTGCACATGGCTGATGAAATGATGGGCATATGACGAGGCAGAAAATGGATAACATCATTGCCCCTGAAGGGAATGATTGTGTGCTCTCTCCGCCGTACACTCTGCTTCACCTTTGATGCAGAAAACTTCGGCAACCCTGGAGTCACTGTGGACATAAATAACAGGAAGCGTGGAGGAGATCGTGATTTATTTTTAACTGCATCCGAAAGCCTCTCAAGTCATGTCGAGTAACTGAATGATTTTATCTTTAGCAGAAGCTCATGTCTTCAGGAATGCAACAACACCCTCTGATTTTGCTAAATGATATGAGATGAATTTAGAAATAATTGTACATGCTACCTGCTGCAGTGAGGGCACTCAGGATCGAACACTTCACACAGTTGGATGCCAGGCAGGTAGAGTAGTTGAAACAGGATTTGAATGCCCACAGCGAGGCTCTACTACACAGATATGAAGGTGGGAAGCAAGGGCAGGCTGGTGCAAAGACAAACAGAGAAAAGAAACCGAGTAGAAAAGACTGACAAACGTCTTCTGTGGCCTCTACGCACAGCCCGCAGTCATTCCTTGTAAGGCCTTGCCGCTGTCTCTCACCTGACATATACCTTTACTTGTGCTGTACCCCCTGTTGGTTCAACCTCCACGACATCAGGCCAAAACTCTCCACAAGCCCGAGGCAAAGAAGAATGGAAAAAGAGTGAGACGGATAATAGAGGATTTTTTCTTCCTGCATCACAGACGGAGGCTGAAATCAAAACACTCTTATTCTTGTTAATGGAGCATTTTACGAGCAGAATCCTCGTACATATGGTTCGTTTATCCAGGAGATAAAATTTAAAGACTGCAAAATAGTGCACAAGATCAAAACAACTGGAATGGAGAAGAGAAGAGATGGAGGGGTTGAGGGGTTGAGGAGCGAGGGAAGGCAGAGGAAAGATAGGGGCAGACAATGCAGGCAAGCCAGGGAATGAGAAGACAGAATATGTATAATAATACCAGAGTAAAGCGGCACTTTCTGTTTATTTTTCTCTGCACGCCCCCGTACACACTATGCTATATACCTCCGCCATCGTGTTGGAGTGTGGATCACCACTATCTCCTCCTGAGTTGCACCCCCATTTTATGCTCCAGCGGATGACAATAATTTAAGCCCTGCGATATGCAAATCTCCTTAATTGGACTGTCACAAGTTCCCAGGCATCGTCAACTTTACAAAATGACTGAGGCTGCGAGCAGATTGGATTTCGGTGGCCAATCTTGTACACTTAATTTTCAGTAATTTTGCAAGTGTCTCGACGCAAGGTCCTGCAACATGTCACTTACACGACCGTCTACGCCAGGACTAAAAAACAACATATGAAATGGTATAAGAAGAGTCCTCGTCTTACTATTTGCATTCTCCCATAGCTCGTTTTCTCTCTATGTATACCCAATTACTCCCATCTAAAGCAGACCCTTCAGTATTCATGCGACTCATCTTGTTTGTACCTTTTAGAACCTCGATGACTATGAGGCGGGAGGCAGCAGTTCTCCCCCAGGAGGCCCCTGTTGTTCCCATTCTGTCACATACGAGTATTTTGTTCTGCACTTGAAACTCTATCATATTCAGAAGAACATGCTTCCTCTATCTAATAGGTCTGCAGGAGCACACAAGCGTGAGTGTCTGACGCAAAATGTACGCAAATATTGCTCTTCAAGAGGACTCTGATTATCCTCATTACACAAACACATTCCCAGGAGCTGAAGTGGTTTTCCCAGAGGGAAGAGCAGAACCTTGTTGAGTTTTAAAGGTGTACGGCATCTGTGTGTGTGTGTGTGTGTGTGTGTGTGTGTGTGTGTGTGTGTGTGTGTGTGTGTGTTCATGCGTGTGTGAGTGTGTGTGTGTGTGTGTGTGTGTGTGTGTGTGTGTGTGTGTGTGTGTGTGTGTGAGATCAGGGACAGAAAGCGAACAGCTCATGCAATATAAACCTAATTTGTTTAATGTATTCTCCTTCCAGGTAAATAACCTTGATGTGCTGCCTCCTGGAGTTTGTCTGTCATCTCCACTGATCCGGGGGTATTAATTATCGCTGATGTTTCCCTGTCAGGTTTGTTGTATAATCTTTGTTTATTTAAAGCATCGACTTTGTTATGTTTGCAAGAAGCCTCACTCGATTACCAAGCGAGCCTGTTAGGTGTCAGAACCTTGTGCACACATCATGAACAACTTCTCAAACGCCGTCTCTCCACATGTCGATGATGTTGGATATGTAGAATATTTGGAAGGTTTTTTTTTTAAGGTAACCCAAAGTTTCATACTCTCTTAAGTGTTTCCATCTTCAGAAACCATTTTTTCCTTTGATTTACAAAAAAACAAATCGTGTGTAGAGTATATCATCCATCGTGACATGCAGAGAAAAGAAGAGAAAAACACCAGCGCGGCTTCTGTCTTCATGTCTTCAAGAGGGGAATTTGATCAAAGTTATATTTTCGTATCTTAATGAGGTGATGCTATTTGGTCATCCTCACTGCCAAAATGTTTTTCAATCACATTCGAGTTGATGGAGAAGCATAAATCCTAAATTCCTGATCTGGATTATCGTAAAAAAAAAAAAAAAAAATCAATTCAATGAGAAAGAACAGTATAGGGACAGCAGCAGATGATTTTGGCTATGATCTCACAGTCAGAGGATTAAGTCTGTGAGATGTTTGGTGGACTGATGCTCTAATAACCTCAGAGGCAGAACGCCAGGCCGTCCAGGAATTAACTCCACGAGTGTGCGGAGGGGATTACTGATAAACCAAAGCTCTGTCTGTCTGTTACACATCAATCAAAAAGCAGAGTTTTTCATAAACATGTTTATGTCTGCATGCTCTCCTGGGCGATGTTCAATATCAGCAGTTTGTAGCTTGATTGGGGATTAACAGAAATAAGGGGTGAAATTGTTATGTGATGTCATGTTTTGAATTTTCAACATTCCTTTTGTAAAATGGAAAGCGAGTGTGCATGTAGGTGTGTGTGTGTGTGTGTGTGTGTGTGTGTGTGTGTGTGTGTGCCAAAAAAGATGCAAAAGGCATTTAAAAAAAAAAAAGTTGCTAACATAGGAGACCATTGTGCGTTCCTTGTAGTTTTTTCAAAGTATAGAGTCCATCCTTCCATTATCTATACAGATTTTACAGTTTAGGGTTTATGGGGGCTGGAGCCGATCCCAGCTGTCATTGGTCGAGAGGCGGGGTTACACTGTGGACTGTTCACCAGTCAATCACACGGCTGACATATAGAGACAGACAACCAACCACACTCACACTCACACCTACGGACAATTTAGACCTAACCTAACAAGCATGTCTTTGGACTGTGGGAGGAAGACGGAGTCCCCGGAGAGAACCCACACATGCACGGGGAGAACATGCAAACTCCACACAGAGAGGCTCCTATCAGACGGGGATTCAAACCAGGAACCTCCTCGCTGTGAGGTGACAGACCTAACCACTGCAGCACCATGTAGCCATGAAGTATAAAGTGAGAAACTTTGAGTCCTAACCCCCTCGTACACACACTTTTTCAGAGGCATGTGTGTATGGCGGATGTCTCTGCAGCTGCAAAGAGGAGGGAAAACTAGGTGATAAAATAACGACAGCAGGAAAAAAAAAAAAAAAAAGGTTGTAGGAAGGGGGATTAAAAGCAGAGAGGAAGCTGTCAGATTTTCAAAGAAAAAAAGGGAGGTCCTCTTCAGAAAAGAGACAGAAAGAGGACATAAAAGTAAGATTGAAGGATTCGGAGAGAAGAACGGGAGCCAGAGAGGAGATTTTGTAACCGTAAAACACAAGTATTCAAGGATAGACGGGATGAACCTCGAAATTTAAGTTGTAAATCAAAAGCAACACAAGACTCTTTGAAGCTCAGCAGAGATGCTCTGGCAAGTGATGAATGTGATATTGACTGCTTACTGCTAAAACAAGGATTGAGCTCACCGAGCGCTGCTTAGAGAGTTCCTCTCTATCTGACTGTGAAGAAGTGCAGCAGACTTTCGGCTTGTATGTTTGCATCCCGGGAGGAGCGCTCATGACAGTTTGTTGACACTTTAATTGGAGGCCTTGAGGCTCGAATGCTAATCATCAACAAATACACGTATCCAAATATAATGCACTCCTAAAAATGTGTCACTGGTGTCATCTAACCTGTCGTTTGCACATCCTCTTGCTTCCAGATCACATGATACTTAGGTATTAGGGATACGTAGGTATTATTTATACAGATACTGTGACACATGTGAAACAGTATGTGGCGGGTGCTTTCACACCTATGGCGAAAATAGAAGAGGTGTCACGTCGTGGTAGACTTAAGTACCGATTAACGCCTTTAATGGTCCAAACTGAAACATCCTGAAGAGAACACACCCTGTGCATTAGTCCACAGGGTGGTGGAGGAGTAAACCGTATAGATGCACAGAAACACACTGTTCAAAGACACACTGGGCGACTTGTAAATGTTGATCCACTTGAAGCCAAAATGTCCCTCGCCGCCCATAGAGTGAAGGGCGGGATGAATGTTGTTGGCGGTTAAATATACATCACACACTAGACGTACACTTCGAAACAGCACACTCTGTGAAGCGACTGATTTGTGGTGGGAATGTTTTAATTAAAGTCGAGGGAAAGCACAAACTTAATGAATTAATTTGAACAATAATTGAATTGTACGTTTTGCATAAAAGTCCAATTCTTTGGAAAATCTAAACTGCAATTAGTCCAATTCTAATTTTATCCCTGAATGGTTTCATGTAACCAAAGCACCATACAATTCAGGACAGAGGGATAAATCTGTGGACTACAAAGAATAATCAGGCGCACACAAAGACTGTGGCTATTAATGGGCGGAGCCTGAGTGACAACACCCGTCTGTTCCTGCAGGGGGCGCTGGAGTATTTCTAAATGCTGGAAATACTGTCTCAGTCTAACTTTCAGTCAACCTAACGACAGGCTGAGAGCTGGAGCTGAGGCAGGTTTTAAGCCTCCTGACAAACTGTTACACTGCACCCACCTGTCAATCAGGTCAGCTACACGCCTTATTGTGAATAACTCTTATCCTTCATCAAATCAAAACTGATAAGTCATCAAAACATTCACCCCCCGTACAGTGTGTGCTGATCAAGACATGAGCTAATCAGAACTATTTGTCTTTTTGAACTAGGCTGTAAACATGTTAATCTCCGCTGTTAAAACAGGATTTTTTGAGTGGGCGTGTATGAGACTTACTGTGCTTCTGCAGCCAGCCTCTAGTGGACACTCCAGGAACTGCAATGCAGTACAATAACATATTTGTTTCCTCACTGCTGCAAGTCAAACTAAAATGAACGAATAACCTTCCACAACAGCTAAGACATGCCGTCCTATCTCTCCAGATTTCACCAACATTTCTGGATTCATCTGATCTTTTAATGTTTGCCAAGCAGGGATTGCATTTGGTAGCCTATAACTTTTTCTTATTATGAGTTTATCCACTACGGACACGTCCACCCCAGGCCTGGAAAACCCTCTTTAAAATGTTGAGCTGAGTACATCTCTATGGGAATCCTGACTGGAGTGTGAACTCGTATACCTGTTTGTCTGCCTCTCGCTCTCCTTCTCCCACAGTGACTGGACTTTGTTTAACCTCCTATTTTATCCATTTGGGCTTCTGTTAGCTAATGTACCTTTAGCCCAGCAGCCAGAGGACACACCCAGAGGTTTCAACAGGATCAGTACAACCCTCCATGGGAGCGCACAAACAGAGTGGAAGTGTAAAGGTAGAGGGTGTTGGGAGTGGTTTGAGAAATGCCTGTAGTATGACGCTAAACGATGGTGGTTGTCATATTGGACAAACAGCATGTTAGTCAACTCCGTCACACCTCTAATTATGAAAACTTATCAACAATTCTTAATAAATAAAAAACAGGTAAGTTATAATATAAAACAACACCTGTATCGTAAAGAATGCAGCCTTAAATACCAATATCATTACTTGAAAGCGTTAAATCTTACTGAATATTTTAACATGGGTCCTGATGGGTATTCTTCGGTTTTCGCAGTCATCCTCTAGTGGCCGCTCTTGGAACAAAACAAAAAAATAATACAAATTTTTTGGGATCTTCAATGCCTTTATATAGAGATAGGACAGCGAGTCAGAAACCGGGGAAAGAGAAAGAGAGAGTGGGGGATGACATGTGGGAAAGGAGCCACCCATGGCACCTGTTTGGAGGAATAGCAACCATACGTGGGGTGTGCGCACTAACCACTAGGCCACCATGCGCCCTGAACTTTAATATTTTGCACGACCACAGTGGCTCCCCCTTTTTTTAAACACCTGAGGAGGACGCTAGGTTTCCACTTGTTTTCCACTAAAACATCTATTGTGGCTCTACTGGCTAAGCAGCCTGCTCTTAATTCCCGTAGGATCTCGTTAAGAGGGACGTTCTGGCATAGGGGAAAACGATGAGGACATTGTTGGTTTAAGTATTTCCTCAGAATGATTCCACATAATCACCCTCAGGAACAGCAGGGCCCTGTCCACCTGTCCCTGCTGGAGAAGGATGCAGTATCAATTGGGCCTAAAGTGAGAGACATTGTTAATCTGCAGAAACCAAATTTAGATCTGTTAACTCCACAAGAGTCTGTAGTGTCAAAAAGTCAACATAACCAAATGTTTCCAATTCAGGCATGCACGGAGCAAAGAGGAGGACGGAGCACTGCACATCAGCGTCCAATCTCAACAGCAGTGAACGCCTCAGTTTTAAAGGAAGAATGTGCAACATGTTACACATGAATATATCATAAATCCAGTCTATCCTGTGTAAATGTGTCTCTGAGTCATGACTGTCTACAATGAGTGAGAAGCTCGAGTTCTGCTGGCTGTGTTGTTGTCAGAGCCGTGTTTACATGGACGGGACGGCCGGCTCCTCCCCTTGTGTATAAAAGCTGTTTTAGTCAAGGACTAGAGAGAAGAAGAAGAACATACTCTTATTTGCTTATTTAAATGTCAAGTAAGCATTTTTAGATCGCGGTCATTCTGTGTCAGAATGGTTTGGTTTGGTTTCATGCTGGTGGTCAGAGGAGACATCTACAGGATCAAAAAGTAACACATTCTTCCTTTAAAGCAACTCTATGACTCAAGCATGTCTGCAGCTCGGTGGGTCGAGAATGTAGCTGACTGAACATTTAGCGTAGTGCCATTCAAGGGAAACTGAATGTGTCCTCTTTTTTTTTGCTTCCTTTTCAGTGAATTGCAGCTCGGCTTGCCTCCCTCCTGTCACTTCTGTAACTCATCAAAAGACACACAAAAAAGAAGCTAAAAGCCCAGAAAAGAAATCTCATTACAAAGACGATTTCCCTCATCTTTGTGGTTCAGTGAGGAAGCAGATTGCATTTCAGTACTTCATTAATAAATGAGTATGTGAACAATGGCAGAATGATGGCTCCATTGTCTCCAAGCTAAAGTCTAAAGCACTTTAAAAACAGAAACGTCTCGATGTTACCTCAGCTTTATAGCGTATCTACCAAAAGCATGTTTGCATGAATCAAAGTATCTCTGAACAACACAAAGGTGGATTTTTTCTTGGATTGTTTTTACTGTTGTGTCCATCTGCTGCTTTTTTTGTCCTTCATGCTCTGAGTCAAAAATAGAGCTAATTAGACGGAACTATCGGTGAAAAGAAAAAAGCTGTAATCATTCGGTGGGAAAATGGTACATTTGCTGTGGGCAGCATCGAGTCTCGGGGAAGGTAAAGGGCACCACTCCAACCCCCCTGAATGCACTGGAGATGGAGGAAATCCAACAGGTGGAAATTATTTGGGAGAAAAAAAAGATGAAAAAATGAGTGTTATTACACATAAAAGGGGCGAGAGAGAGAGAGAGAGAGAGAGATAGAAATAGAGAGAGAGAGAACGAGAGAGAGAGAGAGAGAGAGAGCAAAGACGTCTGAGAGCCTTTTCTTTTAACACAGACTCCCCGTCCTTAAAAAGAGACGTTTTAATCGTATTTTTTATAATCACGGGTTTTTAACTGCTACTTTGAAGTAGGGGCTTTTGGGGGAATTGAAACAGCAGCACCTGCTGAAAACAGATTTTTTTTTTTTAAGAGTCGCCTTATTAAAAGCAGCCCCCTGGCCTCCGTGAAATTTCCATCCAGCTCATGAAATGAGATTGAGAAGGCGTAAAGCGTCCCTCATCAGAAAGCCTCTTCTTTAACTTTCCATCTGTATTTTTTCTGCAGCGACACGCTCTGATTTTAAGTGACTTTTAGTTTCCATTTATACACTTTGACAGGTGATGAGATCATCTTAGACTCCACATTTAGAGATCAGAACGGGGCTTTAAGCTTTAGCTGTGAATTTTTTTCTTAATGGAAATGATAAAACTGTTGGAGATCATCCTTGAATAATTGAAGGTTTGTAGGTAAAGTCCGCAGATTTTTCCTTCAAAATAAAATACAGACTTCTCCGAAAGTCAAGCTGCTCTATCATCCCTTCTGGGCCTCCGTACATGTGTGGTGGTGACTGTGTCTGCAGAGACTCTGTCCTCTGACTGGATTTTGCAGTTCTGGTTTGTTCTGGTTGACTCGGGACGTTTCTGGGCGGAGATGGTGTGTTTCCTCCAGCCAATGACAGCGCAGCAGGTGAGTTTAGGAGAGGATTGATCAGCGATTGGACGCAATTCAAACCGGCGAATATGACAGAGGTGGACATAGCGGCAAAGAAGAGAAAATATAATCACAGTGAGGAGAAACACAAAGCAGATAAAGCTCTTTCTAAATCGAGGGTGAACCTTGTGTTGGCTTTTACTCATGGACGTGGAGTTGGTCTGTTTCCTGTTGGACAGGCAGGTGACAAACACCGGCGGTTAGCTTGCGGGAACCCTTTACCCTACTTACATAACTCATGCACATGTAACCGCAAATAGGCTACATGACTAGCTTATTTTCATAAGCTAGTCATGTAGCCCATGTAATGTGCTGAATACTTTCTGTATAGTTTGTGTTTCTGTAAGAGCAACGGCCATGACAACATTTCTCTTCGGGGATAAAAAAAAAAAAAAGCATTTCAGATTTTGACTTTGGTGTGATCAACATTTTCAATTTGTTAAGCTCTGAAATCAAACCCTGGGCCTCTCAGATCAAAGTCCTGTCTCTTTTTAAAACCATCCATCACCTCCTGCCAGCACCCAGAGCGTGCATGCCTTTGCATTCTCGTACTTTTGTCACCTGACTTTATTTGCAGAACAAATAATAATAATAAAAGAAGTCAAGAGAAGACATTTACATGTACTGTACAAGAACAAAAAACTGGGTGATGGCCTCCAGAAATGATCCAAGCAGCAACCTTTAATGACAATGGAGGGAGACCAAGCTGAGCGTGGTGACTTGTGTCAGATTGGCAAACCGAGGCCTTGTGGAGGAAGCAATCTGGTGGAGCTGTTGACCGTGCAGCGTTTGCTTACCTGGGTGAATGGTGAGATTCGACCAGCGAAAGGAGGACTGACACATGAATAGAAACAAACTACTACAAGACAACATGTGAGTGTCGGAGTCTGTGCATGCTGGCAGACGATAAACCAGCATGGACTGACAACCAGTTAACCTGTGTCAAACAACCGCGCTCATCACATCCCCTGCACATTAACCCTCATAACCCCGCACTTTAAAAGCACACTCGGTACGGAGATAGCATTCTCCTAAAATAACCACTTCAACTTAATAACATAATAGACTTCTGGGATAGACTCACTTTTCATGCATCCCTGCAGAGTTCAGGCGCCACTTGATAAGGCAGCAATGTGAATATTTTAGAACGTACTTTAGATTTGTGTAACACGTTTAGTTTCAGTCGTTGACATAAATGACTTGCAGTTAGCGCAACTGAAAAACATTGAGTTCAGTAATAACTAGTTGTAGAGAAGAATCTGGACATGACTTTGGCATCAGCTTGTGTCTAAAGCAAAACACATTTGTGTACTTTATCTTTCTCACAGGTTTACAAAGACATACCCGAGACCTGAGTGCTCCCAGACCAAGACAAGACCAAGACATTTAGGGATCGAGATCAAGTCAAGACTAAGACCAAGGCAGGGCAAGTCAAGACTAAGACCAAGGCAGGGCGAGACAAGACCGAGACCAAGACAGGGCGAGACCGAGACCAAGACATTTAGGGATTGAGACCGAGTCAAGACAAATACCAATGCCAAGGCAGGGCCAGACTAAGACCTTAGGGTTTGAGGCCGAGTCAAAACCAAGGCCAAGGCAGGGCGAGACCATGGACCATTACGTCAAACAACGGCCCACTTCCTCATTTGAGAATGGTTGCCGTGACCACCTCTTCAAGCGGACTCTGGCACAGAACCAGAGTACGTTAGTGTGTGTTCACACTGATCAAATGAACTGGACTTTGGATTCAAGCGTATTCAGATCCGGGCCCCTAGTGTGAAACCACCCATTGTAATTAAAACCTGGCTGCCCTAATTAACGAGGCTTAAGTTAAGCTACCTGAGCTGCCACTGGCCTGTCATCCCCGCCCGGCAATTTGTTGCAAGAAGGCAGAATTACTGGATAACTGTCTAATTCAGCCTTGAACCGTGTCTACAGGGTAAGACTCCTGCTTCTTTAAGTGCTGAAGAGTGAGTGCTGCATCATCTTTTGTGTGTGTGTGTGTGTGTGTGTGTGTGTGTGTGTGTGTGTGTGTGTGTGTGTGTTTACGTGTGGGTTTGCTGGGGTAACTCAAAGGTCCAGAGGGAGGATGGTGAAATACAAAAGAAATATGTGGGAAGTGGTGATGAGAGGAAAGTGAGAAATGAGAACTGATAGCAGGAAAAAGAGCGGTAGACAGCACTGTGATGTTAATGTTCTTCCTGATTAATAATTTGGTGAGAAATCACTCTCAGTCCCCTGACTTATAAAATCTAGGAACACCCAAAAGCTTTTTCCCTGCTGTGTGTGTGGGTGTGCGTGCATGAGTTTGGGCTTTGCCGTTGTGTGTTTGTCAGTCTATCGAGAGCCAGAGGACATATGCTGGTCAGCCAGCAACCCTCCCTACTGTCTCATCATTTTCTCCCTTTCTCCCTGTAGGGTGGCCATTACACTGAGCCCCCTCAGGCCATGCCACAGCACAACACACACACACACACACACACACACACACACACACACACACACACACACACACACACACACAGAAGCAAACAATGACAAATGTTTTACTAACCATATACACATGCAAGCCTACACACACACACACACACACACACACACACACACACTCCCTCCATCCATCAGCCCAGCTCGAGGGCCTCGGTTAGGGGGCTCCAGCCCAGTGCAGCAGCCCCAAATGCTACGGCCTTGGCCACATTAGCACCCTGGCGGAAGAGAGGGTGGCTGGACGCGCCAACTGCCTCCAGCTAATGTCCTCCCACAAGAGCTGGCACCCTTTAGCCGAGCTGGAACTGTCACAAAGTGGGAAGCATCTAATCCGGTTTGATTTTATTCTATTTATTTATTTTTTCCCAGCATATTTTGCCACCATGTTGAGGTTTATTTGAGCCACTTTCCACGACCAAATAAATATGAAATATGAACGTGGCCTGTCATACGTGCTCGCTGGGAATCATTGGCTTGAATGGTTGTGGTGCAGAGCGGAGTTAACACGTAAAAAAAAGCAGTAAAGAAAAAAGCAGTGATGCAGCAGTTACAGAGCATGAAGCCAATTTAAGCCCCTTCACAGTGATAACACATGACAGCCTTATATGGTTTAAGTCCTTAGTGTAAGTATATCCTACAGCTATGCTTCCCTGTGCAGATTAACACCTAAGTCATCGTTGGCTGCCTCAAAGAGGAGCCTTTTTTCGTTCAGAGCCATATAAAATGTACCATACCTGCGTAGGGGATCGGGGCGTCTTTGTCCAGGGCCACCAGAGGCGGATCCAGCAGGACGACGTCAGTGTTTTCAGTGATCACGCCATGGTACGACGTCTCAATCCACGGCTTGTGTTTATTCACTGTGGAGACAGAAAGGGAAGGATATCAGTGAACTATGCTCACATGCAAAGATTTACAGCTTGAATGTCACGTCAACTGAACCTTTAGACATCAATATGCACAAACATGCACAAGTATTCATTTGTTTTTTCTTGGTTTCATGGCAAACCTCCTCCAGCCTGAGTTTTTCTGTACGACATTCTCACGTCGCTAATCTCCCCCGCTGCCTCTTTTTGTTCTTTTGTTCTTTTTCTTCCGTCAAACATTCCCCGCAGGTTTCAAAGCCCAGTGCCTCGCTTGATCAATGACCACCACTGAGCTGCCAGCAGAACACTGTATCCAAGGCCGAGTCAAAACAAAGTTCACGAGCAGAAGGCCTCATTAAGGGCCATAATTGAGTAACGGCCTCCTGGGCTCTGAGCGGCAACATGCCGACCCACTCACCATTTGTTTACCATCTTGTGGTGACAGGGTAAAGAAAGAAAGGTAGGAGAAAAGAAATGGACTTCTTTAGTTCTTCTAAGTGCTTTTTTAGCTGCACCAGAAAAAGTCACAATTACATTTAGTAATTTCTAAGTTCAAGTAGGTGCATTTAAAATGACACAAAGAGAGGCTGTAATTCAAGGTCCCCCCCCCCCCCCCCCCCCCCCGCTGAGACAGGCCTCTTCAAAAAATCATAATATGTGCCTTAATGGGGAAATAAAGAACATGGGTGATAATTACTCTCCAGGGGGAGAGAAAGTGGACTCTGAGTGCCGATCAAGCAATCATTGTAGACCGCTTCAAATTTGTACAGAATGTCAGTAAAAGCCACTTTAAATGTTGAAATGTGTATTTTCTAAACAACACAGCCAGGAAAATATCATCACCAGTTATAATCTATGATGTGAGTACACAAAGAAGAATGTTGCTGTTGTGAAGGAGCATTAATTATACTTCCATCGCTTGTTCACTTCATATGTATTCATCATTATCTGAACAAACAGCTCGATATGGCTTTAAAACAATGAGTCCCAAAACAGTATTTACACCCACAGTAGGTCAAACCGGATTTCATTAGAGAGAAACTTAAACCTCTTTGTGGGTGGGTTTTGGGGGTTTGGGGTAATTTTTGGCCTTTATTGGATAAGAGCTGAACAGAGACAGGGAACATTGAGAGACGAGAGTGGGGGATGACGTTCATCGAAGGCTCTTGGTTGGAATCGAACATTCAGCTTCTACATCTTTACATGGGGCACACGACATAACCGCCGTTCACTGCCACTCTAATCAATGATTGTGTTTCCACAGTGAGCGCCGCGGTCTGTCCTAGGAGTGTGCCACCAGTCTACTACGCTGCCAGTCAATTTTTGACAGAGCACGCTGCTAGCACGCTCAAGCACGCTCAAGCACGCTCAAGCACACTGCAAGCTGGACAGACCAGAATAAGCTGGACAGGAAGTCTGACAAGGAAACGCACACAGCGTCCGGTCACTTTCAAGATAAAACAGAGTAGAAGTCTGTGATACATCTGATAGACTAAAGGAGTTTCTTACTACTGCTGCTGAATCTAAGTCCTCTGTTTTATGAATTTATATTCCTCAGATAAAAGCCTACAACAACAAGCTGTGTAACGAGGACTCTGGTTAACCACAAGAAGCTGCTGGGACCTGAGAAATACACGTTAACCCTGCAGGGATGCATATTCATGAGATTCGGTCCAGACAGCACGACTAACATCCCCGATGCAGTCAGAGAAGATCATTTACAGGGCCACAGAGCTGGGAGCACATTAGTCTATCACCATGTGATAAATATGCATGAGTTGGCTACAATATTGAGGGGTAAAATGATACTGATTTTCAACTTTGAGTGCCAAATCATGTTGTCACGCAAATGAATATCTTTCTGACATTGCTGAGCAGGAATCTGAAAGAAAAAATGTTTTATGTGTCACGCTTGTGGCTGCCGATGCTTTGGCTAAGAGGCAAAGCTTTATTTGAATGGAAAGCGTTACAGAACAACGAGAACTCTGGTTAAAGGATCAAAACGTATGATACCTTACAGAGGCTATAGTCCTCGTTGCTGTGTCCTGGTCAAATTACAATGAATACTTGAAGTAAATTACATAAAAAGTTATAGGTCAAAACATTAACTTTAGATCATCATCATAACTTAATTTGCTAGAGTTACTAGAGCCAAAATGGTTCCAAGTAAAGAGACGCAGTATAGGTTATTGCAAAGACTAGCCAACTGATCTGGATCACTAAATAGAGTTCCCATCACTAATTTGGATGAAAATGTATCTCCTGATCTAACGGGCAGGACAAAAGCATTACCTGAATACATGTGTCTGACAGGGTGCAACATCGTGTTCCCACAGTGCGTGATGGTTAATGAGGAGTCTGGAGGAATCAAAGGGACCTGTCCTCAACTTCATATTCAGTCAATCTCCGAGCTTAGGAACCTTTTGACCTTCAAATCCTTGATACCTCAGGCTGCCCTTAATCTCCTATTTACAGTTTGTGCATACAAATGGAGAATCTGAAGGCAAGGGACCAGATTCCCGTACTGTGAGATTTCTTGTTTGTGGTCGTAGTCCGAGTTGTTTTGTCCACTTTTATTTCAGCGTGCAGGAAAGAAAAATCTGTGCGAGCGGAGGGGGCGAAACACAATCTGTCAAAAGTCATCAATTTATCGAGTCAGTCTCTAACAAACGTTATCTAAACTACAAACTGAAGTCCTTTATTGGCTGACGGCTGCCTACCCAACTCAACTTTATTTATAAAGCACAGTTTATCCAAAGTGCTGAACAGAAAAAACAAGAACAACAACAATCAAAATGCAAGAACAGGTAACAATTAAGTCCAGTGTAAAACAAGACTAAGAGAGCTATGGATCTTGTGCTTGCAGGGTTATTGAAAATGAAAGGCAATTGAGTATAAATATGTTTTGAGGTGAGTTTTAAAAACATCAATAGTTGGCGAGGGACGGATGTTTGGAGGTAAAGAATTCCACAATTTTGCTCCTGCAATGGAAAAAGCACAATCCCCCATTGTCCTGGATCGGCTGATATAGGGACAGGAGTTATGAGAGGTAAACGGGGGCAAGTCCATTTAATGCCTTAAACACAACATCTTAAAGGGGACATACTAAGAAAAATCCACTTTGACAGTATTTTTGAACATATACTGTATTTGGGAGTGTCTACTGACCCACAAAATATAAAATAAACCCATCCAGTCCTTTTGTTTGTGGTCTGCATAAGTCTTACAACACAGAGAAAAATGCTCCGTTTCAAATTGTCTGATGTCACAGTGGGATTCTGACAAAAAAAAAAAAAATCCACTCCCCTCCCCTGGTATCTCCACCCATGGACTCCACCCCCAGCCTAGAGCAAAACTTTTTGTGCAGGTCCGTCATTTTTATTCTCGCTACAGAGGAGTGATGTCTACCGGGAAAACTCAGGGGGGACTCATTGCATTTAAAGAGACACACACACCAATACGGAGCGTTCTGAGAGAGCTGGTTTATACAGGGTCACAAACCTCCTCTGGTGCTTGATTCACGTTATATTTTGACCAAAGCACAGCACAGATGTTTCATTTAGACCACAGGAGACTTTTTGAAAAGATGGAGAAGGGAGGTAATATGTCCTCTTTAAAATCAATCCTCAGCTTGACTGGTAGTCAGTGTAAGGAGGCAAGATTTGGAGTGCTGTGATCCCAACGGAAGAACTGAAAAAGTTACCTTTCAATAAATCTTCATCGGCTGATAGCTGATTGGTTCAGAGATCGGCCTTCCTATACATGGTCTCTATTCATAATTACCAGCGTTTCCCATTGTTTGAGGACATGCTGATCCAGCTGCGACGCTTTAAAACGGTGGTGAAAATGAAGGCTCTCTCTCGCCAGGAGATATACAACACAAAGAACAGAAGTGGCAGGCAACAGAACATCACAATTTAGACCAATGATGACCTTTGTGATATCGCGGCTACACAAGACGGAGTGCATCCTCCCATCAGTCAGACTGGCGCACCATTGCCGGTTAATGATGTCTCAAACCCATTCAACTTTTCTGTGTGTGTGTGTGTGTGTGTGTGTGTGTGTGTGTGTGTGTGTGTGTGTGTGTGTGTGTGTGTGTGTGTGTGTGTGTGTGTGTCGGATGGAATGGTTTTTCAGTAGAAGGGATGAGGGCATTAAAGGAGCGTCCACCTCCGGTAATCGCTGCAGTGTCTTGATGGGGTGCCACCCACATGTCAACCCCACCCCCAATGCACGTCTGCAGCACATCCAATCACTGATAGAGAAATACATCGCTGCTGACTTAATAGAATGGGGTGCACGTATTGACAGATTGAGACATGCCCATGAGTCATTATCACAGAATGGATGGATGCGCTCCAAATAATGCAGGAGGTTGTAGAAGGGCAGTCACTGGTGGGGGCGGTGGGGAGCGCGATAGGTGGAGGGATGAACGGGCCAGACCATCAGTTCCAGGGAATCCCAGGGGAAGCATTGCCTACGCTTAACGCGATCGAAACCCGAGGCTGCGAGCACTAATGCCTTGACACTAAGTGATTAGCTACATACTCCTCCATGGCAACTTGAATCAAAACTAAACACATTTAATCCTCTAATCAATACGCAGGGAACATGACACCCTGCTCTGCCAAATTTGTCTGCAGTGCACTCTGCAGTTAAGAGTTAGAAAGAAGTTGTTCTCTTTGCTGAAAGTCTTCAAGCTGATGTGTGCTATCATCACACCAATGAGAAGCACTTTTGACTCGCTGATTGATCAGAGAAGTGCACACCTGCGACTCAGCATCCAGGCTTTGGAGAGTTTGAAGGAGGAGGTCTGGCGGGCTTTTAAAGAAGTCTGCAAGCACACACACCTGAAAACCCAACCAAACAAAAAGAAAAACACCTGAGCTGCTCTCCAGGTGACCCCAATCTTTAAAAGCAAACACCTTTGTTAGCTACTAAAAGCACTTGGTAAATAGAATGCAATGACCCTTCTTTGTAAATGGACCAATCGATATGTTAGCGTCTATCATGAAAACCTGGAGATTTTTTTTTTGAGCTTAAAATGATGAACAAAGATGCAAGAGCTGTTTTATATTTTGAGGGCAAGCCGAGCAGAAATCAAATACACCATTCTCAGCGTCACGTCTTAACAAACAGGCAAAGCTGCTTATACAAGATTGTTGTGTTTGCCTGTTTAAGACTTGTGCTGAAATTCAAATATCATGACCTTTCTCTGCCGTGTCACACGGGGGGAAAGCAGCAGCGTGAGCGTGTTAACTGGCTTCCAGGCAAACCAGACAAAAATCCTTTTATTTCACATAATAGTTGAAAGAAAGCCTGTACCCTCACTCTAAATGCATTGTCTTTATGACTTGAAATAAAACGCTCCGCAGTCCCTTCAGCTCTCTTATAAACTCTGCTTTGGGCGGTATAGATATCGTGCAGCTAAATTAATAGAACATATAACTCGTACGTTTGAATAATAACCACTTCCTTGTGGTCTGTGTTTTCATAAATGAGCCGAGTTAAAGGCCACTGAATAATTTTTTGTTCCTCAAATCAAATTAATTACAGAGGTGGAGGGATGCGGTTATCCGACCTGTACGGGCAAATATAATCAGGATGTGTGACGGCTGAGAGGTGAACGCCGGAGCCCGGACTATGGAGCAGGACTATCTCCCTCTGCCATTTCACTGCCAATTAAGTTGAGTGTCGCAGATTTGACTTGAGGCTCTGAGGATGGCAGAGGCGCTATAACGGCTGATTAATCTCTGACCAGGCAACAGTGTGGCACAGTCACTGTGCCGGCAGGCGCCACCTCTAAACGGGCGGGTGCTGCAATCTCAACAGGCCCAGGGGAGGGGGGGGGGGGGAACAGTTGTAATTAAAATGATCTCTGTAGGAAATATAAACCCTGATTGATAAGGTCAACAAAAAAGGCTGTGATGAATACATCAGCATAATGAAAAGTAAACGTAGCAGAGACAGTTAGCCATTACTGCGGCCAACAGGCAATTACAGCAACAGAGTAAACTGGGAGCTCACACCAGCTCTCAGACGCCCAGAGATGTCCATCAGCTGGTCACTGTGGATTATCTGGACACATCCCCAGTCTGCCAACGTCGAGGGATGTGTCTTAGCTCTCTTATTCCCCCCTCCCTCCCTGAAGCCACTTCATGGTTGCAGTGATCCGTGCCTTCTCTTGAACCTCAGAGATCTTAGCTAACTTTAATCTTCTTTGCACTGAGTGCTCTGGCTTCGTGCTTCACGGAGCAAGCTGACAGGAATCGTCTGCCCGGGGAGGACTTTATTAAATATAAAAGCTTCTAAGTAGATTTCTCATATGGATACATTGAGTCCTCAAAGTTCCTAACATTGATTTTGACTTGAGATCTTTTAGACTAAAGGGTAACTTGTGTAGCCTGCACCCATTGCACTATATGCATTAAACATTTATTTCAACTTTTAATATACAAAGTATTTCTCAGCTAATGTGCAGAACTTTTAACTTTTCAGCCACATGAAAAGGAGTTCACCAGTGAAGTCATATTTTAGGGCTATTTTTGTCTTTACCAGGTAGGACAGCCGAAGAGAGGTGGGAAATGCCTGAAGAAGAGAGTGGGGGACGACATGCAGCAAAGGTCCAAGGTCTGACCTGAACCCAAGGCCACAGTAAAGAGGACCACACCCCCAGGCACATGGGGCACATGCACTTGATATTGTTCTTTCATAGAGTTTGGGAGATTCACAAGAGCCACAACATCACCAACCAATGACCCTTTTTATATTTATTAGGTTGCAAAAACCCTGGATTGTAAAGATCCCACTGTGCAGCATCAAATGTTAATGTTGGACATGAGTTCGGAAATTTTGATGACTGGGGTTCAGCGTTTTTGCTGTCCCCATGTGGTTTTTGTGGGAGCTGGACGTGACCATATTTGGTCGAGAGGGAAGAGAGAGAAAGGTCAGCAGGGTAAAGGCAAAAACAGCCCGTGCCTGTGGCTGATTCCTTAACTGGTAAATTACCAAGTAAACCAATGCATTTCAAACAGAATGAGATTCTACATGACAGCTGGCTGACTGGAGGTGTTGAGACTTAAAAAGCAGAGAGATGCCAGGCTGTGGAGATGAACCAATGGATGAGAAACACGGAAAGAGAGCTAACAAGCCAGGTTTTTTTTTTTAAATGCAAACATCCATACATGCTAATAAGTGCTAACATGTAAATAAAATAGTTTCATATTAAAACTCACTAAAAATCACTGGAGCACGGGCTGTTTGGACAGCTTGTTTGACAGTGTGATACTGCCATTAACCACACAGCAGGTCACATTTATCTGACAATTACAGGAGGAAATCCTCAAAGGCAGTAACAACACAAACACAGCCGAGAGGTTGAAGAAGTTCAGTGAATGAATAAAATGAGTTTTACACCTAGCAGACAGCTCGCAGCAGCAACCTGAAGCCCATTATTAAATTGGCTGAGTTATTTAGATAAACGCAACCCTCATCCGTTCAGTGGTCATGAGTAGAGTAGGCAAGATCGGCATAAAGACAGAAACGGTCACCTTTCTTACCAGACTGGCCGTTTTGTTGCTGAATCAAATGTACTGTAGTCACGAGTATAGGGGTAGCTGGTTGTCATGGTTACAGGCTTCAAATCTGTTGATATAAGGATTTTGTGAAATGTCAGTGCAGGATATAAAATGGAAAAGTGGGTGGTCACGGTCACTGTTGAGCTCTATAGGGTTTGACTAGCTTTTAGAACAAGCCTCAAGTGGTGCCAGGCGGAACTGCAGTTTTTCACGTCTTCATTTGTTGACTACAAGGTTGCCAATTGAAAGCAACCAAACATCTTTCATCTGATCTGCCCTGCCTGTTAAATAGCCAAAACCTTGAGTTTATGAAGCACATTTTCAGGTAAAAAGAAAATCATTTTTCACCCGGTTCCAGTGTGTAGAGCAGGTTGTCAATCAATCCAAATGTTGTCCAGTCATTCCCCCACCTCCTGCAACCTTTTTGTGAAAACGTCCTTGGGCAAGACATTTAACCCCAAAGGCAAAACCGTCATGTGCATGAATGTGTGTGTGAATTTGATTAGTTATGATTGGCAGTTGGGGACTTCACGTCGCAGTCTCTCCAAACAGTGTGTGAATGTGTGTGTGAAAGGGTGCATGTGTCACAGTGAAGACTAGAAAATGGCCATACGAGTGCGGTCCATTTGAATTTTCATTCAGTTTCCGAGGGATCTTGTAAAAAAGTGAGAAGTGATATTTGTGATTATGAATAAAATCAAAGCTAACAGCTGCAGAGCTCAAGAAATAAAAAGCTAGAGGAAGGCTTTTAGTGCTTAAAACACAAGCAAGTTCATAACTCAGTCAGGGCTTCGAGCAAAGCAGAGTGTGTTCCTGCCACCTGGGTCACTTTGAGCCCCCCCCCTCCCCCACACTCGCTCTCAGACAGTGACCCCCTGCCCTCTGCTGTGCTCGCTACAGAACTCCTTCTTCTGCCTTCTCATCCCAGAGCTGTGTCTGGAGGACATGCAATGAAAACTGAACCCTGCACTTCTGCACCATCGTAAAGTCACCTCATGTCCTTGGGGATGTAATTGAAAATCATGACTTGGTCTGTAAATAATAAACCTGTTGCTCCGTGTTTGGCCTTTTTGTGGCTGGTATGTTATGGATTTAGTTGGTTGAGATTATGAGCTGTTTGTAGCCCTGGGCGGGGTGAGATAAAGCCAGATCACACTGAGCTTTTTTTTTAATTTATTTTTTTAGGTCTGTCGAGAGTGAAATCACCTTATGATTCAGAGGCCGCCCTGAAATTCCTTCGGTGTGTGAGTGAATGTGTAGGTGTGTAAAATAAATAAAGTATGTAAGCCTGTGCATGGCTGTTTACGTGTCATGCTGCTTTTTTGGCTCGTGGCAGGTTATGCATTCTGGACACGATCCTATAGCGCCTGGGGCCTGGTGTGTGTGTGTTACTGTGTGTGTGTTTGTGTTTGGTAACACCCAGAGGGTGGTGTGGGAGGTTCAGTGGCCGGTTGGAGAGAGGAGCAGTATTGCAGCAGGACCCCACAGCCCATCTGAGCCTAACAAATCCAAAGCAGTGATAGCAGACTCTGCCCTGCGAAACCACCCAGCAAGCTCTCCGACCACAGCAAAAAAACAAACACAGTCAGGCTCAAAGGTTTGTAGACACACAGAAAAAAAAATCATCAAGGTGTAGTTCTGCACCACACAGATGGAAAAAGGTGGAAACACTGGAAGGGGGGGAAAGTCCTGCCACACATATCAAAGTCAGATTTTATTTGCGCCTCAGTGAACAATGGCATTTTTGTTTTGACATTTCTCTCCTTTCTACCCCTCCACATTATCCCTGCAGAAAAATGATAGAGCCCAGACAAAGGTCAGGCTTTTATCATGAGCTTGTTTTCCAGTCACCTTGGACCAAGAGCAAAAGAAAAAAAAAATCCCTCCACAGTCAGAGTACATGAGCAAAGACGAGCTGGAGAAAAAGAGGATAAAGGAAAAGGCGCTGTACAAATTGTCTGACTGTTCCCTCTGTGTTAAGTGACTGTGGAGAGGTGTTACTGTACAGTATGTGTTGCTCTACTTTTAGATGGGGACTTAACCCGCAGAGATATCGAACAGGAGGACTGCTGCCCCGCTATATCCCCCCCTCTCTACCACCGACATCATCACAGCCCGTGAAGAAAAAACAATGAGAGCAATAGGAGCGGTATGCATGAAGGTACAGAAAAAAAACAACTAAAAGCATCCACCCAAATGACCAAGAGTGGATGTATAGGAGCTGAAAACGCACTTTTGGTGCCATTACCCCCAGCTATCATGACCCCTCTTTATCAAATGGCTTCACAGTCACAAATGCTCCCTCTGTGCGTCATTTGAGAGCCATTATCGTGGTCCATTATTGTATGTGCAATTTGAGGTATGGCATTTACAGCCTCCAGCTTTTTCCATGCACACAAACACACATATGCACCGGGAGCCCAACAAGAGGTACACCTACACAGCAAAGTCCTGACACATGGATCCTGAACGGTGAAAATGTATCGAACATCAAATGCCTCAAGCATGATTGCAGGAAAGCTATTGAGGAAACATCACAAAATGAAGGCTATGCAGGTATATTCAACCCTAATGTTCAAAACTATGTTGTGCAGTTTGTCTCGACTCAGAAGGACAGAGTTATGAACTAACAGTGTTACATCACATACATTATGCACCTGTATGGTTAAGAAGTGGATATGTTCTCTCTGGACAGACATTCAGAGGTCTATGAACAGGCTTAAATAATGTGTGTCTTCAATTCTCTCTGTATCCTTTTTTAGTTTCCGTTATATCAGAGACATCAACAGAGATGTTGCAGATACACACCTTCATCATTTCTATTTCTCTTCATGGTATCTTGCTTTCAGCCTTTTTATATATTAACTGCACAGTAAAATAAGTCCATGAAAAGTGAAACACAGAGCTATAGATGAAGAAATACGTGGATAGAAAATAACCACTGACTCAGAAGATTTGAACAATACTGTGCATCTCTGTAAGAGCCTCTCATGTGCGTCTGTGCAGGCCTGAAGTCTGAGCTGTGAACGTGTTTGTTGGTGACGGAGGGGGTCAGCTTAGGTGATGTGTTCTCAGGTCACTTCGATCCCTGCAGAATTGCGTTCTGGCCGCTCTGTGAGACGCCTCGGGGGCCGGCTGTGAAACAGGAGGATGGAAACACATTGTGCAATAAGAGTATCTCTCGTGTAATCCTTTTAGAATGGCTCGGCTTTTGAAGTGAAGGCCACCGTTTCATGGAACATGACGTGCACTATGCACAGTAATCTGGTTAAAGAAATGTGTGTGTGTGTTTCTGTGTGTGTGTGTGTGTGTGTGTGTGTGTGTGTGTGTGTGTGTGTGTGTGTGTGTGTGTGTGTATGTGTGTGGTTAATATCAGGAAGCTGAGGCTACACTTAACACCTATAGCAGACTGACCTTGAGAACAATTTGTCCTCTTGTCTGTTCATATATAGATTTGGTCGACTTTATCCGTCTTTTAAACCTTTTTTCTTCTATTGATCTTTGATTTTTTTTTTCCCCTCACTCTCAATCTCACCCACATACGCTTTCATCGCTCAAATACATCTAATCAAAAGCGTCACTCTTATCTGGTCAGTCGCTCTTTTCATCTTAGATGCCGGTATAGCTTGGACACAGGCTCTCTTCCCCCCCCCCCCCCAACAGACACTTTCCCTGTAGCACTTAGTCACCGGTGCTCCAGAGTGTGAGTGTGTGTGTGTGTGTGTTTGTGTGTGTGTGTTTGTGTGTGTGTGTGTGTGTGTGTGTGTTTGTGTGTGTGTGCGTGTGTTTGTGTGTGCGTGTGTGCGTTGTTCCTTCTGGCAGTCCATTCCATTTTGCCACGCTCTATCTTTCTCATATCATTCTAAAAAATCGAAGGCAAGTGGGCAAAGAGGTGTGATGAGAGGAAGAAAGTATCCCTACTGGGACTCTCTTTGGACCTCTGCTTAACACACACACACACACGCACACACACACAACCTCCTCCAGCAAGACAAGCCTGAAACTTGTAATTTCTCCTCCTTTCAAAATGCCACTTCTTTCCCAGAATAGAAGATTCAGAGGAGAGCAGAGAAACACAGACAGTGAGAGGACTGTGCAGGTACAGGAGGAAACCAGTTCCACCGTGTGATGACGCTGGGAGTTATGGGACTCGTTAGAGCTCACAGAGGTTGCCATGTTACGTTGGGAAATGCTGACATTTATTAAAGAGAACTTATTCTGGGGGAGGCTGTGTCGTTAGTCACTCAGTGACTCAAACCTCCTCGTTGTGTCTCTGAAGAACATTAAAGAGGTCTTTACCAAGCCGTAACCTCCGGTGTTGAAAAATGAAGCCAATGCAGAAGTGCAAAATCCTGCAGTTCATCAAGTGTCCACTTGAGGCTGGCTCTAGGAACACAGGAAGTCACATACACATGACTGACAAAAAAGCAATTTTTACAGCAGAAATTAACATGTTTACAGCCTGGTACAAAAAAACAGAAACCTTTGATTAGTTATTGTCATCACTGCTACACACTGTAAAGGGGGTGACTTTTACAAAAAAACGGCTCTGTTTTAATTTTTGAAAATTATATGTTTTATCCCCAGTTAGGTGTGTAGCTGATATGATTGACAGGTGGGCGTGGTGTAACGGTTCATAAAGGGGTTTAAAACCCGCCTCAGCTCCAGGTTGACTGAAAGTTAGACTGAGACAGGATTTTCTCAGGTCGGTTTCGCCCGTTCGTATTGACGGGTGAAATTAATTCACCGGGGGTCAGGGAGGGAGTAGCAGAGAGAATCACTCCCATGATTCCCTGCCAGCCTCCACGTCACCTTTTTTAATGTTTCGATTGAGAGCCCCCTGGCGGCAGATTTTACATACTGTAAGTATAAATCTAACCTGCAACTGACATGAATGTTAAACCAGTTTAAGTTTGCTCGTCATTAATTTAGTTTATTTGTTTATTTAAATCAGAGACAGTGTACAAAAAAAAAACATTAGTCATTATGTTCAAGCATACTTGTTCACAATACCTGTAGACATGAACCTGATACAACAGCCTGTTTATCAGCCTTGCTCTTGTCATTATGTGTGGATTACATAACAAGCTTCATAACGTCTCTATAGTCAAAGAAGAGAAAACCTGGACTCTCTGGTTGATTTATGTGGAATACAACATTATTAATGAAAGCATAACCTTGAGTTTTCTCGAGCTCAGACTGCACAAAGTGTATGTTTAACTTTTGCTTTCCTACAACGTATACTGCTCTGAATTTTTGAGAGCCAGCCCTCGTGTTTCGGCTGTCCAGCACATTGTTTTTTATATATTTTTTATAAATTGTTATTTATATTTCACATTTAAATCCGAGGGGCTGCGGTGCATGACCACGACGCCCTGACTGTGAACCCTCAGGATGGAAGCAGCACGGCCTGGGATGCAAATATGTACATGAAAGGGAGGGGTACACCATGCTTTAATCTCCTCCATATCTGAGAAACGTGTGCCTTACAATACGCCTAAAATGCACGGCGCACACTGATGCAGCAGCAGATCAAGTCCAGCAGCTGGTTTGGCTTTGAACAAGTCTAGATTCCACTCTGAAGAAGATGAAGGCAGGAGGAAAATTATAATCTCCATGACAACTAATCAGACGATACATATGAAGGCTCAGGGACACGTGTGTGTGTGTGTGTGTGTGTGTGTGTGTGTGTGTGTGTGTGTGTGTGTGTGTGTGTGTGTGTGTGTGTTGGATCTCCTGATTCTGTAATATCTATGTTGATATCAAAATGACAGAATAGGCCTGTTTCCACTACCAGTTCATCAAATACAGCGGCTTGGTCACTTGCCCAACCCAATATTAACGTAATTAACTGATTCTCGAGAATAAATAAAGGTAAAATTAACAATTAAAAAAAGAGAGGGCTCATAGACGCACAACGACTTCATATTCCCAAGCACTGAGCGAGATAGCATATTTGGTTCTCCCGCTCGATTTGGAGTCAGAAGAAGTTCCATTTTTGCTATTTAGCTATGCCTTCGTATCGCAAGTGCATCTTCCCTTGATGCCAGAATTTGAAGAACATCTCGATCTGTTTGTCCAAATTCCCCCAAGGATGAGGAGCTGAAGAACAGGTGGATCGACTTTGTGAAGAAGTACCACGATGGAGATTGCCACCAACAGTCGCTTCTGCAGCGCCCACTTTTCTCCTCATCAACTTTCATCGGAGATTAACCGTTGCAGCCCACCTCCTGGTTATCTCTTACCGAAGTCCAACCAGACATTTCATATGTATCAAAGCTGACTTGACTGCAGAGTTCTGCTGGCACCAAACTGAAGCTAGCGAGGCGCAAATTGACGCTTAAGGCCTCAAAACTGAGCTGGGAGTTGGAAGTGACAATGTGTTTGTGAAGCACAACAGGGTTTTACAAAGTCCATGTCAATTCTATTTGAAAAAAAGTCAACATAAAAGCAGACATCAAGCACTCACAACCACAGTCCGCTCTCAGCAGAGTCCACCTGGGTCCACATGACTCTGACAAACAATAGCTGTGCCTTCCCTCCCACTGACCAGGACCCTTTATGTTACAACTGACATATGCACCCTGCATTGGAACAGCCTGCTCTTTGTTGCCCTCGCACAACAGCTACAGCAATTAGTTGTTCAAGGGTTGAAAAAAAATAAAGCGTTTTCCTGTGCATCACAACACGCTCTTAGCCTCTTTTAAACACAGCCAGAGTTCAAGTGGCAATTTTTTATTTCTATCATACTAAGAAGAATAAGCACAAGGGACTTGAAAAACACAGCTGTTTATTGCAGGTAATTGGCTGACAAGATGCACTTTGTTGTTTTGTGCACTGAATTAATTCAGGTAGAGAAAAAAAGCCACAAGAGTTCAATGGATAAAACTAGTCACCTGTTAGTGTGTTGTATTGTAAGTGCACTGAAAAGGCACCTGCTACAACTACTTTTTCCACAACACTGAGGCAAAGCACATCAGCCAAGTGCAGCCTCATTATCACGCCCAACCATTTTACAATATGTTGTCCTATTCAACATTGAGATCTGTATGATTAATGGTGGATCTGTTAAATAGAAAACCCCAATCGAGGAGGGAGTCCACGGGCTGTATGAGGGAAGCATTTTGGGCCGTTGTTTTGCCTCTGCACTGTGTAGCCTGGCCTTGAAACAAAAAGCCTCATCAGCAGCTAGTGGAGCAACAATCCTCTGAACACGTCACACACACAAACACAGACCTAGAGGGAACCCACACACACACACACGCACACACACACACCCACACACACACACACAACAAGACACCAGGATAAGGATGAAAGAAGTGATGCTTTCAAAAGGAGAACTGGGGACAACCTTGGTGGGTTCATTCATTTGCAGTCTGACGCCATCTCTCTGTTGAGCTTCTCCTGGAGCTATTAGGCCAGATGTTTGCCACTATGGCCACTTTGAGTCCTAAAAGAATGAAGCTCATGAGATTTATATGTTTGTAATGTAAGTAGTTGTTCTGCCCATAAAAGAAACGCTAGGTAAAAGTCATCCACATTGCTAAGGGAAACTCTTAACACTAAACAAAGTCCTAAAGTTCAGCCCTGTCTGAGGTCTTTTACTGATAACTCTGCATTCCCAGATCTCTAACTTAATTAAAAACATGACTACAGGTGAAATCAGGGGCCTCCATAGAGTCTGCCCTCTTCGTGTGATTTCACAGTTTTCAGTCAGAAAGAGAGGCTGTGCTGTCGATAGGCTGGGCTTAGTGAGTGAGAGTACAGAGGCTTAGATGCTATTTACATTGCACTCTCGGAATAGTCCCACATATGGCATATGGCTCTTTATCCCACATGACCGGTTGGCTGGCTCAGAGGCCGATCACTCCTGACCCGGGGCTACAGACTGCCAGGTGGGTGGGCCAGACTGACAGACAGACGCCAACAGAAATGAGAGGTCGACGGGCCCAATCCATTACTACTGTTACTTTTTCTAAAAAATACTTTTGTCTTACTTTTGAAAAGAGATATTCAGACAGGAAGTTGCTACCCACAAGGCTTTTGGTGGCTTCTTTCAATCATCGCTCCATCATCAGATAAAAACACAATATATGTTTTGCCCTTGTCCTGCTTTAGCACCCACATTTCCCCTCTGGGGGATCAATAGATAAGAACGATCTTATCTGATCATATCTTAGTATCAGGACGTGCCCCATACTGCAATAACGAATACATGCTTCATGCCTCAATGTTACGATACTAACCTCCTGCAAGAGGCTTTCTCATCCTCTTACGACAATTTCCTGCACAGCCATCAAGGGAAAATTTTAAGGAGATCTATTCTGCTGATCCTTTCGTATTTACACATGTATAATTTTATGATGTAAGCAGCCAAATTGGACAAGAGTTTTTGAATAACTCATGAGGCTAACATTAGCATAATTGGCCAGCTATAGCTGATGATGTATGCTAGCGACGGAAAGGAGAAGGCTACATTTTTCTTTTAATAACCATTTGATTCAAAGTGTTAAACAAGTCACTATATACTTTAAATTTGCCCCAATCCATCCAACCATCCATCCATCCATTATCTTTCGCTTAACCGAGGTCGGGTCACGTTGGCAGCAGGCTAATCAAGTTGCCCCAGACGTCCCTCGCACCAGCAACGTTTTCCAGCTCCTCCTGGGGGATTCTGAGGCTACCCAGGACAGGATGTATATAAACCCTCCAGCTAGCTCTGGGTCTTCCCCAGAGTCTCATCCCAGGGAAGACCTCCAGAGGGAGGAGACCAGGATGCATTCTGATCAGATGCCCGAACCAACCTTCTCACTTTTCTCACTCTAAGGCTGAGCCCAGACACCCTCTGGAGGAAACTCATTTTGACCACTTGTATCTGCGATCTCATTCTTTTGGTCACTTCCCACAGCCCCAATATCATTGATTTCTGAAGTATTATGCCCTGAACTAAACAGCTTGTCGTGCTTAGCAGCTGTAATAGGGAAGAGAAGATCAATGATCAATGTGTAATGCGTGTAAATCATGCATTTAGTTATGTTTAAATGATGCACATTTTCATAAACTTGTTAAACAATTGAACACTTATTTAGTGTGTCATTCAAACACTTGAACACATTTTTGTTTTCCCACTCTTCTCCAATCTTTGTATTATTCCTATTTCTCCGTCTATAATTCCAATGTACTGTTTGGGATTCACGACTCGAAAACCTCACAGAAATAATTGCCTAAAATAAAGTATGATTTCTGCAAAGCCATTACAGCCCTCCCGCTGCCTGTCCAAATGGGGTGATTTGAATGGCTTCACTCGGGGTAACACCCATCTCAAGCTGAATCAAATTGTTTTGCCGCGGCGACGACAGGTCAACAAAGGCAATTACATCCCAGCAGCTTCAGGGAGCTATTATCAACGCAGAAAGGAGTAATTTAATTTAAATAGCTATTGTTACTTAAATGTTCTTTACCGCCAGTACTAAAAGCCTGAATGTTGTGATTTGACGAAGGCTATTCATTTGCTGCCAATGAAATGCCAAGACTATTCAGAGATGCACTCCACGAGGCAAAACGCAGAAGAAAAGAGGACTTAAAAATAACTTAAAGAAAGAACTCCAAAAAATGGAGCATTAAATATTCTGCACAAACACACACTAAGAAGTAAAACAGGGCAACTGAACCCCTCAAACCTCTCATAAAGATGGATCACGCTAATGTATCTTTCTCGTGGCACAGCAGAGACGGCTCAGCGTGTTCTTCATCACTCACAATCAATGAAAAACGTCAGAGCCCAGAGTCTGGATCTGCTCCTGTTGAATATCACTATACTGGCTTCCAGAGTTGGCAGAGTGCTGAGAACATATGTATTACTTACAGACGCTTCTGTGTAGTAATCAACTGTACAAAGACTGTGTTTGATAAATTGAGCCGAATATGACGAGGGAAAAGAAACGTATTGCGCTACAATCCGCCTCAATTATATTTGGTTTTGAAAAATGGCTTTAATCTCAGAATCAGAGTTTGCATAACGCAGAATGGCCATGCGCCATATTAGTCTTTTGGTTTATGTGAGGACACCACATGGCTCTCGCCATTTGCTGGTGTCATGGCTACTGAAGAAGATAAAGGTAAGATTTGCAGATGATGGGGGCGTCAGGAGCCTAGTGGTCAGTGCGTGCCCCATGTGCAGAGGCTGGGGTCCTATAGGTCGGCCCCTGTGGCTCCTTTCCCTGCGTGTCATTCCCAAGCAGCAATCTCTGGTGTTGAAAATTCAAGCCAATGCTGAAGGGCAAAATCCTGCATTTCGTCGAGTGTCCACTAGAGGCTGGCTCCAGGAACCCAGGAAGTCACATACAAATACATTCAAAGAAGCCATTTCTACAGCAGAAATAAACATGTTTACAGCCTGGTTCAAAAAACCAAATAGGTCTGATTAGTTCAGATTAGTTTAGTCAATAGTTAGGCGTGTAGCTGACCTGATTGACAGGCGGCCGCGGTGTAACGGTTCGTCAAGAGGCTTAAGGCCCACCTCACCTTTTCACCTCACCAGCTCTCAATAGTTTGACCTGTAGCTAGTTTGAGATACCATTTCCCATATGGCGACCGCCATCGATAGGCTTAAAAGAAATCTGCTTCAGAAACGTCACTGAGACTACATGCATGTTTCATACAGTCTATGGTGCAGATGTCAATCAAAACGTCAACCCCAACATGATCAGCCTCAGCGTTACAGTTTCAACAGCGCAATAAAGCTGCCCTTTGAACCAAGTTTCTAAAAGACACAAATATTTATTTTCACTCAGAATTCATGGATTCTTAATGATCCTTGTGACTATGATATCATTTTTCATTTCATTTTCAAGTTGATTTTCACAGGCTTTGAAATAGGCAAAGATCTGAGAGCATCGGGCTCTTAGTCAGCATCGTTTCAACAAGTTGGGGAAACAGAATGCATCATTGCGAGGCAGACTTATCACCCTGCTGTGACCTCACCATGAACTCCAACACAAACCTCTGTGCAACCCCCATAACTATGTTTACAGTCACTCCCATAACAAGCGACAGCGGGACAACCCACACTGATGACCTTCGAGGAAATAAAGGAAAGTCCTTGCACCTTGCAGTATTATCCATCACCTGCTGCAATGAAATGACATAACCTATTCTACTGGCAGCTTTGTAACCAGTTTTACAGCTGCTGCCATAACACACTCCACATACTGTATCCCGGGCCAGGGTCTAGCCCAGCATGACACATGTGCTCCTGTCCAGAAAGAGCAGAGTAGAGCGGCATCCATCAGTATTCCCAGTGAGGTCTGGTCCCTATGAATATTTGAGTTGCTCGCAGACTCGCCATCGAGCACAGCGTAAAGATGCTGGCTGCAGTTCAAAGGCCTCTTAGCATCAAAAGGAATACAGGCTGAAGCAATTTCAGAAGAGAAAGAGGGGAGACGAGGTGGTGCAGCGGCGTGGTTACAGGGGGGCTAAGGTGCCGGAAAGGCCAGTTTAGTTTAGTAACAGATCATTAAATTAAAAAGGAAATGGTAATAGTAGTCTTACCCTGATGTGAAGCTACATGACTCACACCAAAGTGTTTGCCGGTGTAAATAAAAAATAGGAACACACTTCATTAGCAGCTTATAAAGATTTACCTCAAGTCAGCAAAGTCATTTGTGAGTTCACATTCAGCAGTGAGGCATTCATCCATCACCTTCAAGCTAGAGTGCTGATCTGTAGTCAGTTCAGGTCATTCAGGTTAATGCGAATACAACGATCAAATTCAGCAACTCTGTGAGTCCAGCCCGGCACTCATCGTCTGTGAAACTGGAGGAACATCTAGCTAACGTGCTCGTGGTCGCAGTGCTAGCTGCTCATCAGCCTTGTGTGGCGGTGCATCTACTCGTATCAAATGTGCAAACAAACACACGCTGAGTTGATTAGAGAAGGTCACTCTTCCTTCTGCCGCCTCTGCTGTTCATGCGGCCACATTCAGGCTGTGTATGTATCCATCTCTCAAGCACACACACTGACGGAGATTGTTTGGCTTTGAGGGGAATGCATGTAAGCACAAATCCAAATATCCAATCAAACAATTCAAACATATGAAAACAAGAAGGCATGGGAGGTGATAATGTAGCGCTTGTGGCTGATGTATTGTCTGCCGAGTGTGTGAACAAGCTCCAGGTGTGAAAGAAGATAAAAACATGTTTTTTTTTTTGTGCGCAGCAGTGATTACTTTTTTTTTTGTTTCTGCTCGTTCTATACAGGTGATTCTCTAGAACGAGATAAAGAAGAAAAAAAAAAACATGTCCTTCATTCTCGTTACCGGCAAAATAAATATATTACAGATACGCATGATCAGACTGCAGTGAGGGAGAAAGAAGGGATGAGTGAAGGGGAAAGAAAGTAGGGAGAGAAACACGCTCATCCATTTTTCATGGCTCCTCGCTGCAGCTGAAGGTGCTGGACCGAAGAGAGAGAGAGAGAGAGAGAGAGAGAGAGAGAGAGAGAGAGGGAGAGAGAGAGAGAGAGAGAGAGGTAGATGGGAGGTTTTTTTTCATTCTTGACACAAGCTAATCTTCACTCTTTTTTCGGTGTCCTCGCATGTTTACTAAACTTCTCCAGGAAGGCCAGACAGCAGTTCTTCTTTTCTTTTCTTTTTTTCAATTGATGCCTGCTGCAGCTTGTTCTTCAAGGCTCTTCTGCTTGTTGTAAATTTATCAAGTCAGCTGTCCACTGAATCCAGACCTTCTGCTTTTGGCTACTTGTAATGCTATGAAGCATAACAAGCAGAATCACTGATTGCTAAAAACAGACACGGGGTGTTTTTTTTTTTAACCAATCTGATGCCCAGAGCTGTGTAACATGTGCGCACCATCTAGCATGTAATTTCTCTCTGCAATGTCAGCATGCATGCATTTTACATATACATGATCCAGTCGATTGCATGTGCAATGTCAGGCCGCTGTCAATCATGCTCAGAAAACCAACCCGAGGGCAGGCTTTGGAGGTCATGTCAGCAGGATGTCAGTTATCAATGAGAGATCGTGGCAAGGAAAGCAGAAGAGGTGAAACTATAATCCAATTAATTCCTCATAACTGCTGTTGATTAATTGTTCACACTTATCTGATACAAGGTTGGAGGCAATATACCTGCAAAATGATACCAGTGATGAAAATCTTTTGCAAACCTGCACATCTTCCTGCAATCTTTCTGTAAGAGAGAGTGAGTGTGTGTGTGTGTGTGTGTGTGTGTGTGTGTGCAGTGTGTGGAAATCTGGATAACCTTTCAGATGATAATCTTCCCCCCAATGACTCACACATTTCCCTGCTAGATTATGCTAATGCAACATTTGAGCCACTAGCAGTCAACAGGGACGAGACAGAAGGCCCCTGTTTTTGTGAATCAGTCGTGTAAGACGCAGAATGCAGGTGATTAAAATCAATGTGCAAAGCCAATATTGATGGTCACTTTGTTTAGATATGTTTTTTGATTCAGAGTAAGAAGAACCGATGAAGATATTGGTAATATGAGTGCAGTAGAGAATTACAAGGAACCTTTAACAGTGAAGGTGTCAGGGACTGGAAGCTGCTACGGTAAATCCAACAGATTGAAACTATGAAAATGTGTTGTTTTTTTTAAAAGATAGCTTTTAAAGAGGACATATTATCCCACATCTCCACATTTTCAAACAGTCCCCTGTGGTCTAAATGAAACATCTGTGCTGTGCTTTGGTCAAAATATAACATGAATCAAGCACCAGAGGAGGTTTGTGACCCTGTATAAACCAGCTCTCTCAGAACGCTCCATTTTGGTGTGTGTGTCTCTTTAAATGCAGTGAGCCCCCCCTGAGTTTTCCCCGTAGACATCATTCCTTTGCTAGAGAGAATAAAAATGGCAGACCTGCGCAAATGTTTTTCTATAGGCTGGGGATGGAGTCCATGGGTGGAAATACCAGGGGAGGGGATTGCTTTTACCAGAATCCCACTGTGATGTCACAAAGAGAGCATATTTGAAACTGAGCATTTTTTCTCTGTGTTGTAAGACTTATGCAGACCACAAACAAAGGACTGGATGGGTTTATTTCACATTTTGTGGGTCAGTAGACTCTCAAGTTACCCAAATATATGTTCAAAAACACTGTAAGAGTGGATTTTCCACAATATGTCTCCTTTAAAGTTCATAATACAAGTAGTTGTATTGTTATAGTGCTATAATTAGACACAAGACGTGCTGTTTGGACAGCTGTCGAGTCACATCATATGCTCGCTGTCCACACTGCATCCGTTAAATATTTCATTCTTTGCTCTGTGAAAGGAAAAAAGGAAAAATGTTAATTTTGCAAACCAGCCAAACCTCAGGCGTGTACTAACTTTGATTTTAATTCCGGCCTTGCTGATCATCTCCTGAGAATAATTTCTTGCTTCTTGTAACATATTCAAGCTTTGCTCTGTGACCAGACATCTTTCTTTGCATTATTCCCCGGGGCCGTTTCGATTCCATACAGTTTGGTTAATTAAAAACCGCGCTGCAGCAAAGAGCTACATAGTTTGATTCTCTTCTTGTGACTTTCAACCTACAGGGGGTTAGTGTTCAATTAAAGAAATATAGTAGAGATGTAGGGGAGTCAAAAAAATGACATAATTTTCTTTGTGACACCTTTCTCCGTCCTTTGGCTATGCTAGGTGTGAAGGGCACACAAATACCAACCAGATAGGCAGGTGCATATCAAGGTCACCTAAGTGCCAGCGTGGCAGATCAGACATATACAGTGAGCTGATGGGAGGCTTCTGTATGCATGTGAACATGTCGGTTTATCTGCTGCTGGTAATGTTCCACACAGATTCAGTATTTGTCTACACAGTGTGCCCATGCATAACCGTGTAAGCCGTCCTATCTGTGTGCATATGCACGCCCAGAAATGTGGTTGAGAGAGTAGTTTAATTACGGTCTGATTACGCTTCAACATCTTCCCCTCTGTCCCGCTCTTCCTCTTCCTCCCCGCCTCCTTCCTTTTCTTATTCCACCACTTTCCATATTACAAGGCCTCTTGTTCCCCATTAATGAGATGCATTAAAATGGTTCGATTAACCCGGCATCAACCACTCTCCTCCTACATATATTTCGTCCTTTGCATTTTTGAAGACAGCTCATGAATGCCTGTTACCAGTCATGTATCCATATTGTTCTCCACTTTGTATTCTGCAGGCATCGTGCTGCAACAACCACATTGAATTACATACGATTCCCCGGGGAGCTTGAACACCAGTTAATGGCTAGTTAAAAGGAAACAATTTGTGTGCCGGCTGGATGAATGGCACACCCTGAGGTTTTCAAGTTTCAGTAGTGTAATTATTGCTAAAGCAACCGTGACACAATGAGACAAACTCAGCCGCAGAAACTCGGATTGAAGCGAGGAACTTTTAAGGTACTTCAGAGGTACTCTCTGCAAGATCGGCTCAATGATGTCGAACATTTACCTATTTGGTGTAATTGAACCATTCTACCCTGACTAAGCTGCGACAACCACGCACGTTTAAAGCCTCAGAGAGTCGTTCATCTGTTGTTTTTCACCCTGAGAGACTAAGTGTTGATTCACTCTCTTATTAGGTGTCTTCACACTTTTGCAATTTTAATCTCCCCTAATCCTCAAACACACAAAATTAGTTTTAGTGACATCCCATGATGGGAGTCTTCTGTTAGTTTGCATGGGGGGGACTGTCATTTTGTTGACTTCCTTCTCGCTTTTGTTTTAAGTATTTCACTTTGTTTGCTTTTGGTTTAGCTGCCAACACTGCGAGCAAACGCAGCCCATCAAAAATGTATTTACCTTAGAAGAGACAGGTGGGGATGATCAGCGTCCTGGCTGATGAGCTGCAAAATGATCTCCCTTTCAAATGAACTGAGACTGAGACTTAATTAATATGTAGAAGACTAAACAAAGTGTGTGCTTAACTAGAAGCCATGAAAGTTACTCAGGGTGCTGAAGCCTCAAGGATTTCTGAAAGTCACACATAAATGCTGGCTTGCTAGTTTTTGAAGATGGCTTATAGGAAGGAGATGACACCTTGTGCAAATGACAGACTGCAGACGTTGTTGTGATGGTGAGAAAAAGTTATGTTTTATCTCCAGGTATTTATCCATGATGAAAACAAATAACTCATTTTCCCTTTTGCGGGTGGGGGGAAGGGTGGTGGGTAGTGATTAGTAATTTTTCTTGCTCCCAAACTCTCCCCTTCTTGCCCTTCTTCATCTTTAATATCTTCCTCTTTCTCAGTCGCTGTTCCTCACTGTCAGCCAATTTCTGCCTATCTGCGGTCCAAAAGTGGCTGTGCTTGGCTGATTCTACTGATAAGAGACTGAATGCCTGCTGTCCACAAAGGAGGAGGAGGAGGAGAGGAGGGGGAATGGGGAGAGAACAGGGGGAATGGAAACAGAGAGAGATGGGGAAAGAGAGAAAGGATAAGAATAACAATTACTGTGTGGGGAGTGTTTGTAAAAAGGCAGCTAAGTTCGTGTTCTGGGACCTAACTAGCAAGACTCTTGGTCTACTTCTAGACTTACCCTGGCTCTATATACATTCAATTATGTTCCTGTGATGTTTAAAGGAGCCCCTGTGAGGTACTTGACTTGTCAGAAAGGAGAACAGCTCTATAAAAAAGTCTTTTTTTCCCCCCTCACCAGTCAGGGGCTGCTGATACGGTATCAGTGCAGGATGATGAATCATTTGCATTTACATCAAATGGTGATGAGGGGAGTGGTGGAGGCAGTGTAAGAGAGAATGAGGGAGGGTTAAGGTCAAGTTGTACTTCATAGAGGATACACTAATCTCCTCTGGGGGGAAGAAAGGGAGCTACTCTGAAAAGAGTAGAGACAGAGGAGGGGTGAGGATAGTGGAACCATATTTAACTGCTGGCAGAGGCGCTGTGCTGGAGCAGACGAGGGATCAGAGCGAGGATGGGAGCATGGATGTAGCTGTAAGTCTTTCTGTGCCTGGGTTTCTTTAGTACTTGGTTGCTATGTGCACACATATGGGCACACACACTTCTGTTGATGTGGAGAAATATGAGGCTAAAGAAGGGTCACGAGACAGAAGCAAATAAAAAAGGATGCAAAAAGAAACCCATGAGCGAGGCTCAAAGTTAATGGCTTACTCTGCGACTTTCAGAGTATATTTTCAGACCAAAACAAGTGCTCTCTTTGGTCACACCTCCTTCATCAATTCACTCCCACTGCCCTCTCTGCCTCCGTACTTCCCCTGACCCTCCCTTCCTATTTCATCAGCAACTGTCTGTGAGACGAAGCGCTGCAGACAAGAGCTAATAAACATCTGAAAACAACAAACTGCAACCACATTAAAGGGATGACGCGCATCTCAAAGATGATTCAGTTACTTCGGTTTAAGAAAGAACTCGTCGGACCACACTCTGTCATGAAGCCCCTATAGAGACAGCGTGCCTGAGTGGGCGGAGCCGTCTCTCTTCCAACATGTGGTTGCAGGGCTAGCAGTTACAGAGAGTGGGGAAGTGTCATCCTGTCAGTGTGAACACAGAGCTCAGAACAACAAACCTAGAGGGATTTGTATGTAGTAATCATGTACTCTTCTTTACACAGAGATTACACAACGGCCTATACTTGCTCTAAACGACAGAAAGATTTTCATGGGTTGATTTTGACACTCTAGGATTTGGATGTTCTGTTTCATCTTTTGGTAATTGTCTCCGTCATGACTCAGGCCAGCGAGCTCTTACACTGAATTATAATGCTTTTGTTTTCCCCTGCACAAAGGGAAACCAGAATTTGGGGATTTATCCAGTTTTTTAAAGTGTGTAAAGGCCAGCTTACTGGAGATCCACATGATTGAGAACGCATCCTAAAATATATTTAACTTTCTGTTTGAACTGCAACCCAGAGTTTGGCTCCTCAATACAGGGTTCATCAAAAGGATAGTACACAACCTGAGGTGGAGCAAAGATCATAAACACACACATACTCCCACACGTGAACATACCAGAGCGCCTGCTGCGAGCAATCTGTGCCCTTTTGCTGTAGGAGTCCTGCTGAGCGACACAGAGACCCGTGCTCTTTTCCGTCTCCACGTCCCACAGTGCGCACACTCAGTGATCTTCTTAATGACTGCCAAGAGATCAGATCTTTATTTATGAGACAGGCTGCAGAATAAACAGCATTGATTGTCTTTACAGAGTGTTTGAGGATCAGATCCTCTGCCAACAGTGACAGATGTCGGCAAAACGGAAACTTGAACCACCAATCAAAGATGACCCCCCCCAGACTAAAACATAACAGTTCGAGCGTTAATGCGGCTATAGGCATGATGCTAGTTGAACAGCAAAGTCCAAGTATTTCCACTCATGCACGGAGCAACCGCTCAATTCATCGAAATAAATAAAAGAAAATTAGAAAATTAGAAATTCCCTGCATTATATTTTTTTTTAATCTTTCATGCTAATGATGCTGCAGATGTTGCACAGCTCGTCTCTTTAGCTGTGAATCTGTATTCATCTTTAAATGTTTTGCCATCTTTGATCGCCATGGATACCAAAAAAAAAGAGTAAGAACATTGATTGGGCTTCAGCTGAAATAGAGACATTGTCATTACCATCATGTTCCTTCACTCTCCTCCTTATGTCCATTAGGAACATTACATTACAGGAGACAGGTTCCGATGTATTCTGTGAACCCCGTTGCTAATCAAGATACCTTTTTCTCATGATAGCATACATTAAAGCCCTCGAGATGATCCAAGTGCATTCATCCACATCACTCCCGTCCTTCAGCAGCTTCCTCGGCTCTCGGTTAAATATCGCATCAACTGCAAGATTCTGCTCCTCACCTTCAAGGCCGTCCATAACCTCGCTCCTCTGGACCTCTCTGAAGTCCTACACATCAACACACACTTTTCTTCTTCTATTCAACTCACTGCTCCACTCGCCCGCCCGTCTGTCCTCCATGGGGTCCAGAGCCTTCAGCCGCTAACTCTGTCAAAAAGCCTTTACTCTTTATGGAAACAGCTTCTAGACTTTGGTTTGAATGTCATAAAATATGACATTTTTCAGTGTTCTGTCTTCATGCTACTCACGCTCACTCAAACGCCAGTGCCTAGCTTGCCTAGCAATTCAGATTCGATTCAGGTGACTCTATTAATCCCAGAAAGGAAATTCAGTTTCACAGCATGTCGAGCCTTTGATAGAAGCCAAGACAATTTAAAGGAAACAAACATCATTCGGAAAGTTACATTCAGATGCCAGTAACAACAAACGGGTCGCCAAAAGAGAAGCCAGAGCTAAAGCTAATGCCTGATGATGGTATATAGTGCTCGACGACTGACCATCAGTTGTGCATACAATGAGTCAGACAGCACTTCAAAATGGTGAATGCCCTTAGATCATGCACAGTTTGAGAAGCCTCAGGACTGCCCAACAGGAAACGCAGGATAGTGCTGGAGAGACGGAGAAGGTGCTGTCCTGTGTAGCCTTCTGCCGCGGTGCATTGGCCTTGGATTAGCATCAGGAAGTGAACGGTTAGAGGGTCTGCTATAGTGCTATACAGAAAGAAGACTGAGGCAAAGTTGCCTTCAAGTCGTCTCATTTTCATTAAGTGGCTGCCTATCAGCCAATTAGGTTGTAACTAATCAATTAAAATCCAATCATTGTCAAGCGCCATAACCAATCAGCTTTATGATGGAGGGGCTAAACATCAGCGTGATGCCTCTGCCTGTTTCTGTAAAGATAAAAGAAGACGGAGGGCGAGGAGAGAGAGAGAGGAGGAAACGGAGAGGTCGCTCCCAAGGACTAGTAAAATGTAGCCTGGCTAATGATGGAAGATAAGAATCAAGGCTCAAAACAACCTTGATGAATATGGTAATAAGGCTACACACACCAGCTGCATCAAATAATCTCTCGCAGCCAAAACTCTATTTTCCAAGTTGCCTTTTTGTTACCCTCACCTTGTTTCCAAGATTTACAATTTAAGAAGAGCCTGCCGCATTCAGGGTGGGCTTGTGGTTTCAGCAGAACTGTCATAGATCAGAGGTTTAAGCAGGACATGGAGACCCTGTATGCCAGCTCACACAGCGAGTCTCTCTGAGGAAGAGTACGAGCTAAATGTCGAGAAAAGAGGAAATGAAAAGAAATGAAACGCAGACAGGAAGTCAAGATTTTAAAGAAAAGAGTTCACAAAAGAAACAACTCTTACATTGTTCTTTGCTCATTGTGCCGAGGTCGGCATAAAGCCGGGCTGCTTTGATTGTTCTTAACGAGATTAACGTCTTCGAGGAACCCTAACAAGGATGCGCCGTTAATGAAGGCAGATCTGATAAGAGCAATGCAGAGAAGATTAAAAAGGAGAGAAATGGGGCAGGGGGAGGAGGGAGGGCTGTTGGGGAGTAAAAAAAAAAAAAAAAAGGAAAAATGTAAAAACGTTTGGATTGGTTCCAATAAAATTAGCCGACAGTATGTGTCATTAGTAGTCATGACAACACATCAAAAGGTGTAGTGTTGCACTTCAGGATGATCCATCTTAGCTTTCAAAGCACTTGTGTCATAATATTATGTGGCCTGCTGGAAAGTTTGAATGCTGGGAAAAAAGGAGTGGTGTTTGTGTGTGTGTGTGTGTGTGTGTGTGTCTGCTTTGGTCCGCCTGTGTGTGTGTGTGAGTGTGTGTCTGCTTTGGTCTGCCTGTGTGTGCGCGTGTGTGTGTGTGTGTGTGTGGGTCTGCTTTGGTCTGCCTGTGTGTGTGTGTGTGTGTGTGTGTGTGTGTGTGTGTGTGTGTGTGTGTGTGAGTGTGCGTATGTGCGTATGTGTGTGTGTGTGTGTCTGCTTTGGTCTGCCTGTGTGTGTGTGTGTGTGTGTGTGTGTGTGTGTGTGAGTGTGCGTATGTGCGTATGTGTGTGTGTGTGTGTGTGTGTGTGTGTGTGTGCGCCTGGGTGCGTGTGTCTGCTTTGGTCTGCCTGTGTGTGTGTGTGTGTGTGTGTGTGTGTGTGTGTGTGTGTGTGTGTGTGTGTCATTAGATCTGGAGAAAGAGTCTATTAGGTGGGTGGAGGAGTTGTGAAGGTAATCCCCTTGATACCTCTGCAGCAGAACCACATCACTTTCCCCCTCTTTCTGTCTCTCTCTCTCCTCATCCCTCTATCATTTTGTCTCATCACTGCGGCGCCCTAATGATGATGAAGCTGTGGACTCAGCAAAGGAGTCAGAGGAGCATTGCCTATGTTGCACTCACACATCCTGTGTAATGGTTCTGCGGTGAGGCAGTGGGTTTATGCTTTAGCTATCAGCACTGCCTAATAGCTCGGTTAGAGCAGCAGTGATTGGTGTGGTGTGTAATCTGGGGTTTGGGCGGGCTTTGTGTGACAGGTGTATGAGATGATTCCTGCAGCAATGGGCGCTAAGGCCTCAAGCTGGCTAAACATCAGAGCTGTTGTGATGGGTAAGGCCAGTTACTGAATGGGACAAAGAGGGCTGCACCAACAAGTACATGCCCCTCTTAGGATTTTAGGATCAATTCACCCTTTAATAGCATGAGTAGGATACGAGTGAAGGTGCAGTGCAAAAGAGGAGGCAAAAACAGATAAACATGGCCGCCACAGCAGCCATAATCTACGCACCTGTCAGACCACCAACAAACAAACAACGTCTTTTAACCATTTGAAGATTGACTGAACTCCCTAGATCATAATTATCCACCAAACTGAGTCCCCACGATTTAAATCCAGTGAAAGATTTAATCCAAAGACGTTACATCCGTTAAGATCAGTGGATGACACCTCATAACAGCCAATAAGAGCCTTTGTTGAAAGAACTTGCCTAACCCTAACCCCGTTCTGACCGCCTTTCACATGCACCTGTGGCGATGACTGACATCTCTCGTAGCCAATGAAATTCTCCAAACTTGGACATGTTGCTTCTATCAGTACTTGGGGGTGATTTTTTCATGCACACACTAAAGAGTGGTTTTCAGAACTGATTTAAAAGTATTAATAAGGTGATATTCATACAGAGAGAGGCTCTGAGTCATGACGTTTTTTTGGAGAAAACATGAAAATCTTTGTAAAGTTAGACATTACATACCCCCACGTAGCTGGAATTGAATGATCTTGGTGCTTTACTGAGAGACTGGCAGTTGACTGAGGCTCTTTAGTATGAATCGTTGCAGTTTTGACTATATGGGTTCACCCCTGAAACATATGGTAGTGCTGCACAATAAAATGCAGTTTTTAGCATCATTGCAAGGTGAACTTGCACGATAAAGCCACAGGAGGAGATGAAATGATCAAGGGGGAATACTTTTTTTTCCGTGTCCACCACTCAGCAAAAAAGACAAACATTTAACAGATCTTTGAGTATCATTGCATAACATTACATTTATACAATAACATATGCCAAATGTGACATCTAATGGCAAACAGCTATTTGAATAATAAGTTGTATTTGCTACAGAGCGATTTGGAAGCTCAGAAAGAAAAACGATGGAGGCATCAGTCACTGTTCGATGTTGTACATGCAGAGTAAGAAGAGGAAAATGTTAAACTCAAAAACAGAATGATAACGCTAAGTGCACTAAATCAGTGTTATATGTTGGCACCCACATTTCAGTCCTTTCTCCCTACCGAGTGAGCTGACTTAAGTGTTGTCAGGTGTGTTGTAGATTTCCCTCTCTAGGTCTCACTAACGGAGGCAGGTTCTTATGAATTTTCATGTTATTTGGCTCATTAAGTTAGACCTGAATAATTTAGCGTTTTCCTACTATCTGTGCAGGTGCATGTAGTAAAAGTGGAGCAGTTTGAAAAACAGACGAGAGAAAGAGAGAGAGAGAAGTCATGCAGGTTCCTAGTTTGCCTGAATCATTACAGATACCGGCTCTCAGAAATGCAGAGGTCAAAACATACGTTGTTATTTCAGAGTCCAGTTGTGCACTAGAAGTTCTGGAAGAAATACCAACCCTGCAAACAAAATGAAGTTCATTTGTGTAGCGAGACAACGTCCTGGTTAATCTGTGTGTGCAACGAGCAATGCAGTCTTAATGACTCCATGCATTTCCCCCTTTTTTTTTTATTAGCATTTTCAAAGTTGAACAAACAAAAACAGGGCAGTAACCCATATATCAAAATGATCAATACAATAACACTACAGGTAAAAATACAAGAGGCAACCAAACGAGATATACGAGGCAATAAGTAAACCAGAATAATACACGTACATATGCAGACACACAAACACACACACATATATCTTAATACTGACCATAATAACATTCATACATGCAGCGTACAGTCAGTCAGTCTGCAGCCCATCATGTCAACATTTAATGAAAATAGAACATCTACTCAGGGAGATCCCGGAGGTCCAGCTCTTGTACAAACGTAAGAAGAGGGTCCCACATCTTGCAAAATGTTTTTAGGAAGCCACTCAGTGCATCAGATTCTTTCTAGTTTGGCCATATGACGGTGTTCTTTTATCCATAACACGTGTGAGAGGAAGTGCCTATTTTTTCTCCGGAAAAGATGGCTGCGTCTTATACACCGGTGCAACCGATATACCAGTATAAAAAGCTGACTCATGCCTGTACCGCGGGTGCAGAAGCCACCATCAATGCACTTGACCTGACGCAAATCAAAAAAAATTATCCTCATTCATTGTGTATTGAAAGCTGATTGCACGCTGTGCTGGGAAGACGGCGATACAGACCAGTCTGTGCGACTTTTTCACATCCTCTCTCCCTCATGAGGTCATAATCATGCATGAAAACGGTGGTATATTGTTCCGTAAATAAACCATGTTGAGTGCTCCTTTGATTGAAAGAGTCCTGTATTAAAGTTAAAGAGTGACCAGCAGAGTCAGGCAGAGCGCTCGCAAGCTAGGGGTCTGTGCTTCACAACTTTCACTGCATGCTGAGAGCTCAACAACGTGCTGTAGCTAGTAGGAGTGCAAACTTCCAAAAGTGAAAACAAACGGAACTAAAGGAGCGACACAGCTGCACAGAAACTGCACGTTGTTGACACTACTGAACACGATAGAAATCTTTAAGTTTAAAAACGGTTTAAACTTTTTTTTTTTTTTTTTTTTGAGAGACCCTCAAAAACAAAATGCGTCTTATAAACCGGTGCAATTTATATTCCAGATTTTACAGTAAATAATATCAGGCGTCTGCAAAGAGGGTAACAACGGCTGTAAAGGCTGCTTCTAGGGAGGAGAGTGATTCTGTGGATGGAGACTTTCAAGAGACATGACACTACTCTTCTTCTGCTGCACATTAACAGTCATCCACAAGGACAAACTTCTTGACTGTGGAAAAAAAACCCTCCTGAAACAAAGGTATGAAAAAAAAAAAAAAGAGCACAGGTAATTAATGAGCTGGAAGAGAGAGAGAGTCAGTCCTTGAGCCAATCTAATGTTTGAGTCTGCTTCTCCTATATAACACCCAGTGGGTATGTACTATGTGTCTGTGTGGCTCACTGTGCATGTATCCCCTGCAGCAGATGGAGAAGTACGCATGAGCTCACGCTACAGCTAATGAAAACAGATTTAGACCAGAAAGACAACACACACATCCCATAAATTAAAACACACAAGCAAAAGCATGCCTTTAAAAAAAAAAAAACCTGGACAGGCGCCACTATTGTCTCGCATTAGGAGCTATGAAATCTCATTAATGTGCATTAGTGTGTTTGAGGGGGGATTTGGGTGGTGAGACGATTGAATTATAACCGAGCTCAGCTCCCCTCCGAACAATTATTTGTTTTCCATCAGCCTATTAAAAGACAGCAGCCAGCGGAGATTACAGTACGAGGAAAACACCGACAGCAGAATGTCACTCTGCGTTTGTGCTCTTTAGGAAAAGCACGGGTGCAATCGTCCTGCAGCTCGTTAATGACTGCTGATGTGATGATCCACGGACATTTCGGTGTGCTCATGACTCGGCAGTAAAGTGAAGGTTGGGGGATGTAATCTGTAGTTCTGCTTTCTGCCCTTTTTCTGTGTGTGTTTGTGTGTAAGCGTGTGTTTGTTTAGTGTCCCTGGGTCTCCATGTGCTCACAGTCTATGCAGCTCCATCGTCCTCGGCCTGGGGTATTCTTGCTTGGTCAAACTCAGCTCTTTATGTTGACTTAAGAATACAGCGCTGAGCCCTGATCCAGGAGTGTTTAAGTGTGCAAGTTTCTGTGTGCGTTAGAAAGCTGTAGATTATCTATTCTGAGCTAGAGACATCTCTGTGGTCAAATATAAATATAACATAGCACTTATTACCCCTGATTAACAGGTGGGATTTACTTAATGGTACATACAGATAAGTAGCAACTGACCTGCAACGCCCTAAACCAGTGGCTAAAATATGTGTGGGAAACATAGTGACATGACTTGCAAGGCATAATTTCTGCTGACAATGTTTTCCTTTTTTAAATAATTCCTTTGGATTTTTTTTCTCCAAGAAGGACCTAAAAGAGCCACATGTTGTTCGAGAGCCTCGGGTTGAGTATCACTGCCCTAAACAATGCACAATGGGGGAAAAGGAGCTGCAAAGTCAGAAATAATACTAATTGAAATTGCTGCAAAAACACAAAAGCAATCACACTGCAGTTGCATCAACAATGTTGAGCATCTATTGCGCATGCTCAACTGCGACAGCACCGCTTGCAACTTTGGTCGGTCACGTCCGTGTATTGGATGTAAATTTAAAAAAACACATGTAAAGACTAGGCTGCAGTCCTGGCAGCCGTCAGACCCTGAACATTATCTGCATGTTTTCGCCCACGCTCTCTCCTCCCAGTATTTTTGTCTCTCTTCTGTCCTGTAGAGGCATCAAATGATTGCAGCCATCTTGACGCTGTGTGCTCCAGGCCAGAAAGTGGAATCGTTTTTATTATTGAAGGAGAGAGAGAGAGAGTGAGTGGATTTTTTAAATTTGTAGCACATTTGCTGATTATGCAGTTGTTTTCTGCAGCATTTTCTTTTACATGTGCAGCATAGTGCTTATTTTTGTTAAGAGGTCCACACTTTGTCAGTGTAGCTCCACAGTCTAACAGTTGCTGTTATATAGCAGCAGGGCTACACCGTCGTATAATAACAGGCCAGAGTCATGACACATGAGCCTCTTCAAATGTCAGCGAGAGGATCTGAAGGTGATCTGGATGGAAGTAAGATTGTGACCTGAGAAAGAGAAAGAAAGGTCACAGTCACAGAGAGCGAGCAATGGAGAAGAATGATTGAAGGTTAGATTCTCTGTCTGAGCCGGAGCCAGAGCCCGAGTCCGAGCCTGGCCCAACTCTGCCTGCGGCCCAAAGCCAGGTAGGAACCAGGTGGAGGGTCGGAAAAGCCAGCTGGTGTGCCGACACGCTTGAGAGCAGACTCAACAACACAGGCAAGAGTCACATAACCACAGAGATCTAAGTGTGGTACACTCACACTGATGGATCACAGCGCAGAAACGCCGAACAGCCGAAAGAGGCTGACTGTGAAGAAAATGGTGGTTACTTCGAGTAACACAGCAGGGGAGCTCAGTGACAGAGTGAACGCTCACTGAAAGGGGGCCGCCCTACATCTCCATCTAATCTCAGCTGCATTTGAAAAACAACGTTTACAGGTTTGAATCAGAGAGTAAGAACGCACCAGTTGCTCTCATTTGGATATTTGAAATTGCAAGGAAATGTGCATCAGAGCGAGAGAGAGCGAGAGAGAGAGAGAGAGAGAGAGAGAGAGCAAGAGAGAGCGAGAGCACTATCATCCATGTCACTTTGCAGACCTTGCTCTCACTGGCCTACTGCTGGACTATTCAGCTGAAAGAAAATATTGAAAAATGTCAGCTAAAAATGTCTACAAGATTCCTTTTGACAGCCTCTCCACCTGAACAATGGTTCAGTAATGACCCAATCTGCAACCTGAAAACTGAAAACAAGAGGGCGCCCCAACAGGCACGTGAATGGATGTTGATACAGCAGCCTACATCAGAGCTGAGAGTATTCATATGGAAATGAGCCCGTATAGCTATAAGCCTCTCTGCCAGAACAATTTCAAAAGCTCTTTTATAATTTCTGACACGGCAGCCTCCTCAGTGTTTCCTGCAGCATGTTTTGTTTACATTTCCTCATGTAAAGACAGATATATCAGGTGTTTTACTCCTCCTCCCTCCTCCATCGACATCGACTGCACACCAGGACACATAACTATATATACATTTACCCTTTCTGTTGTTTCTATTTTTACATATTTAGAAGACACAGATCATATGCGTGTGAGCAAAGAGCAGAAGCGCATAGATTGTTAATGCTGTTTATAACAAATTGTTTTACATTTCTATGGCAACAGGCGATCAAGTTAACTAATTCAACTCATCTTCTCAATTCAGCTGACAAGCCTTGAAATGAGCAGAGTGTGTGCAGTGTGTGTGTGCAGCACTATATACATATAGTGAAAGTGTCTCTGCTACAGTTTGAACTCACATGACTCCCACATCAATTACAGACCAAAGTATTGATTCATTCAGCTCTAACGAGGAAACTCAATCCTGTTGGGCTTTTATATAGATGCTCTGATTTGACCATGCAGAAGAATAAGAACACAAATAATGAGGATTTGCTTTTTCTTGGTATGCATAGATAATGATGGCACTACACACACACAATCATACACACAAACAAACACACTGTGCAAACAGAAGTGGGTGAAATAACATGAGCACTAATTTGCAGGATTTTTTAAATAATTGTTTCTCTTCCTGAAAATATTTCAACACATTGAAAACAGATGAAGGCTTGATTGCTTGAGGATGGTTTCACATTAGAGAACCAAGTACACTTGACCCCCAAGTCCGGTTCATTTGATCAGTGTATACTCAATCGTACGGTACTCGGGTACCGGGCCCAAGTCCCCTTAAAGAGGTGGTCTCGGGGAACGATGTGTACTCGTCTACAGTCTGCAGGAGATGTTAGTGCAACCGTGCTCAAACCAGGAAGTGGGCCGCTATATGACGTTATTCTAAACGGCTCCTGTTGCTTTGAAAACCGTCATATCCGTGCAGCACGGGCCCGTTTCATCCTCTGAGCAGCGGGGTAGATGTGGAAGCAGGAAGTTGTTGTGTTGGCCTCTCAGAAAGAACAAAAACATCCACAGTTAGCAGGATGGACTCAGTCCCCGAGTGGTTGCTATGGTTGCTTCTTCTTCTTCTTTTTTTTGGCGGATTTGCAAACCAACTCTGTGCATACTGCACCCTGCTGTATCGGAGTGTGTACATACACAAGTATACTCGAGTACAGAACGATGTTACTAATATGAACACAGACCAGAGGGGGAGGGGGGAGCAATGGTTTTTTGAGAATATTCTCACATTATTAGCTGAAATCACCTTAAACAAAAGAGTGACTTTTCGGCTCAAATTACCATTTGTGCTTTTATGAGGCGTGTGATATTGGTGCCAGTGCATGTAATTATAGTTTCTCTTATGGGGCATAGACAGTTATTGTTATTCACACTTGCACACCGCATATTCTACTGTACCCTCTCTGCATCACTGGCTCGTGAAATCGACTCATCAGTAATAGGTAGGTACAGAGAAGGAGAGAGGGAGAATGGAGGCACTGAGCGAGAGAGAGCGAGAGAGAGAAAGGTAAAATGATGTGAAGAAAGACAGAAGAGTGAGGAAAAGAGAAGAAATAAAAGCAGAATGAGAGGCTACACTGTATTCCTGGTGAGCTGGCTGATAATACAGCTTATTATGATGCTGGGTTTCTTTTATGAAAGCAAGGTGTATTACAGGCTGAAGAAGAAAGGGTGAGGCACAAAGAGAGGGAGAGGGGCCTGCCCAGACATTGCCGAGTGTATGAGGGATGGTGTTGGAGGCCAGGTATTGATCGTGGTATGCATCAGCTCAGCTCCAGAGAGCTGATCAGACCTCTTGGATGAGGCTCAGCGCACACACTGACACACCAAACTGGCAGCAGTCAATAGTGAGGTATCAGCCAGTGTGCTAATGCAGTGTAGTCTGAGTGTAGCTCTGGATTAGAGGCGGCTCTTCACACTTAACAATGGGTAACAAATAAAAGACAGTGAAGGTGTTCTCCATATACTAAGACAAGAGAAGGTGCAGGGAATCTTTTGGTGGAACTGTTTTCATTGGATATCAAGGGAGGCTTCTGGTTGAATCCAGCCAATTAGAAACAATATAAACCCCTGAGAATGTTTTTGATCTCTCTCTAAGATAATAAATAATCATGACTCAAGCCAGAAATTCTTCTGACCTCTTGAGAGCGGGACATCAAGCTGTGATCAGAGGACGACGTGCCCTCCTGTACACAACACGACAAACGTTATGTGAACAGGCTAAACTTGGATCTGACTTCAACATCAGTCGTGTGACTCAAAAATCAGGTTAAAAATTGTCTTGACATTGCACCATGTATGTCTGTCTTACAGCATCTTAAAGTTAACAGCATTTGGAATGATTCCGTATTTGTCCATTTCACGTCTTCATAAGCAACATGCTGAAAACACGCACGCATGCACGCACGCACGCACGCACGCACGCACGCACGCACGCACGCACGCACGCACGCACGCACGCACACACGCACACACACACACACAACAGCATCCTTTTACCCTCCAATCCCGTTTCTCTTCGTGTGCGGTCTCAGTTTCCCGTCACTTCACCTCCGTCGCTGCAGCTTTTGGGCAATCACAGTGAATAGCATTTGATTGAAAGGGTGTAATCAAGCCCAGAAACGTTGATTGTTCTCTTTCACTGCCCGTCAGCATTAGAAATGCATATACAATAATTGAGTGTGATTGAGACTTCATTATGTACAATTGCTTCTTAAGTGTAAAGAATGTTGTTTACTGTTTAGTTCTGTGTTGAGAGTGAATAATCCAAACATTTGATTACAGCAGGTTTTGTGGAGCGTGCAGTGGCTTGACCTTTTTCCTTTCTCTCTGTTTTAGCTGTAAACACGGGACACACGACCGTCAACACTTCTGCCTTGTTTTTCTTTTATGTGACAACTTTTAAATCGTGTATGAATGCCTCACTCTCACGTATCATTTTCTTTCTTTTCCTGCCATTATCTTCCTCCGTGAATAGTCTCAATAATAACTTGCCCCGTTTTTTTTTTTGTGTGTGTGATGATCCCAGCCCGGCAGCCAGTCCAATCAGGGTACAGCAACACATATGGGTACATTTGTCCCTCACGTCTTTTTAAAAACCAGGCACAGAAGCAATTTAATGGAAACATATGAGGGGAGCGATGATTCATACACATGGTTGCCGTGTGCATAAAGGCCAAACTGATGCTTCCAGCAGTTTCACAAAGGCTTGCATATTACTACCACGCATACAAACACACAGCGCATCACAAGCTGCTGCTGATGTATTAAGAAGCTACAAATGAAATCCCTGCAGGATTCCTTAATCTACCCAAAGAAAATGCCACATATCCATGACAATGCCTGCTGTAGGAAATGACCAAGGGCCACCGAGTGCCATATCCTGATTTATATGTAATCGTGCTTTGGTGGGTGTATATGTGTGTACAGTATGTGTGTGTGTGTGAGAGAGAGAGAGTATCTGTGGGTGAGAGGGAGAAGGGGGGGGGTAGAGAGTGGTCATCCATCAGCCCCAGGACAGCACTGTGGATGGTGATTATAGTGAGAGGGGGATCAGTTCTCCTGATTGATCTACCCCTCTCCCTCCCAGGTCACAGTTCAAGAATGACCATTTTATACTTTTCACTGGCAAAAATCCACACTGAGAGCCATAAATCCATAGTCAGGGCAAATGTGTGTCTGTGTGTGATGTGTGATATGTGTGTGTGTGTGTGTGTGTGTGTGTGATGTATGATATGTGTGTGTGTGTGTGTGTGTGTGTGTGTGTGTGTGTGATGTGTAAGGTCTTTCTTCACCCAGATTTCTAGTGGTGCTAAATAATTCAGCAACACTTGCTTTCTGCTCTGGAAATATTAGATGAAATATTGAAACACAGAGCGGTGAAGTCGTGGCACAAAGAAGACAAAGAGGTTCGGACAAAGAGATGACAAGAGGAAAGAAAACAGAGAAAGCAGGAGGACGAGGAGAGAGGACGTAGTTTGAACCATGTGTTCTAGGACGAGGAAGGATAAACAAAGAGGGTGATGAGGACTGAGCGAAGGGAGATCAGAGGGTTCATTAAAATCCTCCTGGAGTCTCCCATGATGCTTTGGGAGATGCTTTCATAGTTGGAGCAAAATGGAAAAAAGTACGACACGGAAGAAACACACAATGTGATGACGTTGATATCTCCAATTAAATTTAAATTCAAAGGCCAGCAGCGTACACGACGGCACACTCGTAATGGTTTACAAAATATGAACCAATTACCAGCATAATCAGCTACAGCTGAATGATCAGGTTAATGAAGTCATTTATGTGAATTAGATTATGAGTCATCGCGTTGTCACAGCGTCCCTGAAATCAGGCTACATCCTAAACACCATATATGTTTGAATGAAAGACGAGCGCTTTGATTCCTTCCTCGTCATCAGTCGTCATTCTCATGGCCTGCCTCCCAACTCCCTCCCTCTATCTTTCTCTTTCATGCTGGAAACTTGGAGCGGGCACCCCTGGAACTGCCAGAAACTGCCAGAACCCCCCCCCCCCCCACGGCTTTCCATGCCGTCATCATTTTCTGCTTTTGACACATTCAACCTCAGGCAGTAACGCTCGCTCTATGCCACTCTGCTCCTCTTAATCTCTCTGACTCTAAACCTATAACAAAATCTCTTTTTTTAGCCTCCCCCCCCCCAACCCCTGAACCTTCTTTATCTCTCTCCCTCACCTGCTTTTCTCTCCAGCTGCTGCCAGATGTTGGCCCCCTCTGCACTTTGTTTTCTCTGATCCTCCCCCTCTTGCCTCCTGCAGAACTTCCTCCCATGCCTATCAATTCTCCCATCCACCCCCAAAATAGACAAGTGCTTCACATTTACTCTGCAATAACACTTATCTCCACTGGCTCCTGCACCCTGACCCCCCCGCCCTCACACTCATACCCCCTGATCAATAGCCCTCACATGGCAAACAAACAAGAGCAGCAGCCAAACATTTGTCAGGCTACAGTGCGTAGTGGTGTTTTTTCTCACACTCTAATGCAATGACTAATTGGATTGAGAAATTGATTGAGGTAGATGGGGGGAGGGGGGGAGATTGTCAAGTAGCTTGGCAAGGAGGAGAAGAAAACTCTGAGCTAAATGTTGAATGCATCAACGTACTGAGCTTCAACCAGTGGCTATCAGTACAAAGTTCAGTACATCATATGCCAGTTCACAAATATTTCCCTCAAAACATTTAGAGAAGAGCGAGTGAAAAGCTCTCGCTGGTACTCATGAGATGATCTGTAGGCACAGAAAGTGGGAGTGAATTGAAGAAAGTACAGGAATAAAAGATTGACGACAAAATCATGGTAATGACCCTTGAATATTTCAGCAGGTTATAGCCAAGTGGATCATCTCAATACAAGCCCGATTACACTGAAGGGCTGAACAGTCAGATCATGGACTACCTCATTTTACTCACAATAGCCACTGATTATACCAGACATGGAGTGGTGTGTGTGTGTGTGTGTGTGTATGTGTATGTGTATGTGTATGTGTGTGTGTGTGTGTGTGTGTGTGTGTGTGTGTGTGTGTGTATGTGTGTGTGTGTGTGTGTTGGTAGAACCTGCACATGCACCACGAGAGGTGTGAGGGTATGACTGAGCACAAAATCCTGTGAATGCGGTTCCCTGCAGGTTTTAAATGTTACTGACAGAACAAGGACGAGACACACGACCTTTCACTATGACTTAGAGTCAGGACGGGGCTCGTGGGGGGGTGTTGGTGTCATTTGGCAGTTACCATGGCGATGAAGTGCCTGTCACTGCTATCTTTGGATTGCCGGGATTCAAACCACCCGCCAAGGGGCAAGTAGCTTGGCACGGCTCGGCGGCCTTGTATCAGACCTGGCACCGAAGCAGTGGAGTGGACATGGCATGCTGGGCACAGCCAAAGAGGCTTAAGCTGTGTGTGTGTGTGTGTGTGTGTGTGTGTGTGTGTGTGTGTGTGTGTGTGTGTGTGTGTGTGTGTGTGTGTGTGTGTGTGTGTGTGTGTGTGTGATCAAAGCTTGAAATGAGTCCGTGCACCAAGAAGAGATGAAGAGTTGGATTATGTATGCTAATTTGTGATAAATAAAACAGACTGTTAGAGTTAAAGATGCTAAAACTTCAAACAACCAGCTGTTTTTTCTGCATAGATTTTTATCTTATAGTTGTTCAAACGTTGTCAGAGAATCTGAAACTGAGGATGATTGGGGAAAAAAAGTAGCGACTGATATATCATCTAGCGACCCCCCCAGTGCCCCCGGGAGGTCGCCAGGGGGCGTTAGGAGGGGTTGAGGAAATTTGAAGGGAAGAGGGGGGGGAAGAGAACAAAAATGAAATCAGACAGTTATATTTAAATACATAACTTTTGACAGTGGCTAGAGTCGGAAATCAGGGAGAGAGAGTGAGGAATGACATGCAGGAAAGGAGCCACAGGTCGGATTTGACTCTGGGCCGCTTACTATGGGGACTACGTCATCGTACAACGGTTAGGCTGTCGGCGCCAACTTAAATATGGCCAAAGAATAACAACAAACACTTTAAAATTTGTGACAAAACGAGCGCAGCACGGCATGCGGCACAGTCACCGTTTAATCAGGATTATCATGTTTTCCTGATCGTTGGAAGCCACAATCGTAATAGAAATATAAACTTGATTAATTGCCCGGCAACTCGTAATAAGTAAATGTTCCTGTCTCAACAATCACATGTCGGTCAGGATGCAGCAGAACAACCTGCTTCCGAACATTTCTTTCTCTTTGTGGAAATTGTTCAATCAAAAGAACATGTCCTAACAAATCCTGCCCGTGGGCACTTTTCAGATGTTCCACTTCCACCAGCTCTTTTCCTCTCTGTTCATGATGAAACCCAGTTTGGTGTTTTTCCAAATTCGCCTCCACTGACTGACGGCCTGAGCGTGTGTGTGTGTGTGTGTGTGTGCGCGTGTGTGTGTGCTTGTACATCTTATCTTGTTTTCTCCACCATCTCTGTGCTCAGCAGCCCACAGCTGTCTCCATGTCTATCTGCGTAGGGTGAGCGACTCCGTGATCCCCTGGAGTCCATCTTTCAGGCGGCACTCTCAGGCTCACCTATCATCGCCCGCTGACTCAGGCCAAACTCAGAAAGTGTTTTCAACAAGATTCACCTGCTCGTCTCCACCCTTCCCACCACATTGAGCACACTGTGAATCACAGCAGCAATCCCTCAGAAACACACACCAAAAGACAAGCATTCCTGGAGAAAAAAAAAAGGAAAAAAAAGTTGTGTATCCAACCATCCCTTGAGTGCACGCTTGAATACAACACAATCCGATCCAGATCACACACAAACAAGCTATCCATCTTCATCCCTTTTACAAGCAGAAATCCTCCCACATTCATATGTACATAAACAAGAAACCGTACATTCGTAGTGACAGAGAGATAAATAAACGCCAGGAATTAAATAAATAAACAAATCGAAATGAACAACATGCTCAGATTGCTGATACGTCCAATCCCTCACTCCTTATCTCCCACCTCGCCTGTAAAGAAACACGGGGTCTGATTTGCAATTCTAATCGGGCGAGTGGATGGGTTGAGGAGAGTGGGGGGGAAAAAAAGGGAGATAGGGAGATCCAGGTTGAGGGGTTCACCAAGGTTGTATTGATTCACTTTCTTTATCATTTGCCATATTAGAGCAGCTGTTATCCCACCTTCCTCCCTCCCATCCCCTCGTGCTCAAGCAATTGTGGATTTCTTGTCAGAGCAATAATGCAACTCGGCGATGAGAAGCCAGATATATGTGTGCGTCAGGAGTGTGTTGTCATCCACCCTTCCCCGCAGGATGTACCGTGAAAGGGTGCACTGTTGGGAAAGCTGAGGTGATAATTACAAATGCTTGCAGACGGAATTATGGTTTCCGTCGAGAGAGTGAGGTGAGATAGCTGGAAGCATGTTCTCAATAGGGCACAGCAAAAGCAGTGACATTTACATCCACCTGGGTGAACAGTTGATAAGGTAGCTGGGATTCATTGCTACAGCGCTAGAATGATGCTAATATTGACTGACTGTCTTATCAACAGCGCATGATGTCATCTCCACTTGGGACCCTGCAGCAGGAGGAAGAGATGTTCAATGTCAAGGACATTAAACATGAAGACGGAGAGGTAAATTATTATCAGCCGATATGCAACTGCATCTAGAGATGAAGGCTTGTTCAATAATGTAGATCATAAAGCGATTTAACAAGGAAAGCCGCCGCAGTTCACACTGCTACCTCGCTGCTTTGATTCTCCTCAGGCCACTGGGGGAAGCCGTCAATGTCATTTTCCTTATGAAGGGTAATAGCATCCACTGTTTGACCCTTACCATATATTACTATATAACTTTATTTGCATCAATGCCATCCAGCCATACCCTCATACTGGGAAGAGATGGATGTCCTCTTCTCCACAGCAGGAAGGCTTACTTTCACACTGAGAGGCAGCTCCAGCTTTGATGTATCAAGCGGCTTTATGTGACATCAGGTAAGGACAATCAGGGGCCATAATGCTGTCATGACAAGGGCCTTATTCCCCGTATCATTTGATCACAGTCGAAGGTTTTCTGAACACGATCTGATCGTCTTACTCTTATTTCCAAAGCAGGGACTTGAACAGTACTCCATAGATTTAACATGAAGGGTGGAAATCATGGGAAACTCTCCTTGAACAAAAACATCACAATACAGCGATTCTGAGATAATTGATTCATTACAAGAATATGCTTTGAGGCATCATGATTAACTGAAGATTAAAAAGTGCCCCTACATTAAAGAACATGATCAATGTATTTATTTACTGCAATAAGGTGTCAGTGTCACCTCTTATCATGGTTCATCCTTTTAACTTCTCCTCACCACTTTGCTACATTATCAAGCTTGCTAGCTTAAGCAACTTCTTCTTTAGCCAATTAACTTTCAGAAGCGCCGCCGTGAGGAGTCATGAAGTGAGTCAAATGTCCAGGGAAAGGTTGGTAGAGGCTTAAAGGTAGAATCAGCAACTTTTTCCTTCAAAATAAAATACAGACTTCTCCTAGAGTAAAGCTGCTCCATCGTCCCTTCTGGGCCTCCGTACATGTGTGGTGGTGACAGTGTCTGCAGAGACTCTGTCCTCTGACTGGATTTTACTGTTCTGGTTTGTTCTGGTTGACTCGGGACGTTTCTGGACGGGGAGCTGGTGTGTTTCCTCCAGCCAATGACAGCGCAGCAGGTGAGTTTAGGAGTGGATATAATTCAGTGATTGCACATGAATGTTCAGCTGCTGTCTTCTATACAGTAATTTGTGTTCCTGGTAGAAGTTTGATAAAATATACTTGATTTATGAAGTGTGAGAGGTAAAAACCTTACTGTTAAAGCCCGGGAAAACTATTCTAATGTATTTGTCTGTAAATATTCATAGTAACAGTAAGAGTGTGGGGAAAAACAAAAACATCTCTGAGCATCTTTTATTAAGAATTTAACGTTAACAGCTCAACTAGTCCGTTTCATCCCGGCTGTGTGGGTGATTTGATCAGACTTCACTGACGGAGCTGTAAACATGTGCAACACCTGCACCACTCACCGGACTCTGACTTTTAACCCCACCTTTGATTTTACCATTTTTGTGTGTAATTGTGTGCAACAGTTAAAAACATGCATTTCAGCAAAAATATGAAATGACATCCGCTGCTGAGGAAACTGACGTGCGAGCTTGTCTGAGATGACTCTGAACTTGTCTGCTGCACTCTCACCTCCTAGAGCCTTGATGGAGTGCAGCATGCCAATGTGTTGACACTTCTGCAGCCGTGCAGAGAAACCCCAATCACAGCCGACACCGACGCCACGGCTGCAAAACAACTCGGACTCTTCATGACTACAAAGGTTTGACACCGCAGGTCTGTCAACAACGCACTGTGGTCCGGACCTGGACCATCTACAAAGACAGACTGGTGTGGGCTCTGACAGACAAAAACAAACCCTCCAATAACTGCTGCAACACAGAAACATAAAGGTACATGAGACACATTTGACTACAAGCATTGGCATCTACTCAATCAGAAGAGACCTGCCCGATTCGGCCCGTTGGGAAAGACACTTCATCTGGTCGAGAGAAGAAGAAGAAGATATCCTTTATCAATCCCGCTTTGGGGGGAAATTACTTTTACACTGAAGTACACACACATGCACAAACTGGATCGTATTGACATGAGAGATATCAGAGAGAGGGGCTGCACATTAAAGAGTGCCTGAACAGTTGGGGTTGTGGAGCCTTGCTCAAGTGCACCTCGACTCAGGAAGTGAACTGGCACCTCTCCAGCTACCAATTTCCAGACTTGGTCCACACCAGGTTGAGCCGGCAATCATCCAGTTCTCAACCCAACCCTGAGTGACTGAGCTACGACCAGCACTTCAACACAGCATGTTTCCGTTTTTATTCAGGTCAATTTCCATGTACACACTCGATCTGCTCGTGTCTTAGTTGCAGTTAAAAAATATTCTAACCGCGCATGTCTTATATCTGACCGTCATGTAAAGGGTTTCTGCTTTTGGATAGCACTGTATCCATGTTCTGCTCATGACTTTTAAAAGAACTCAGGCTTGTTGAACGTCTCCGTGGCCGAAGGCTAAAAACACTGAGAAGTTCCAACAAATTTCTGAAGAGTTGAATGCGGCTTGGATCTACTGAACCGTAGTGAAATACAGACATCCAAAGTCACAGTGATAGAGGAGGGGGAGGAAATATCTGACACACGGCGAGGGATAGAATGGAGGAGCCGACTATGGAGGAGTTTGTTGTTAAAACAGAAAAGGCAGAAGAATCGGCTTCTAATTTTTCTTGCAGAGTAGACTTACAGGAGGACTGCAGTGTGAAAATTTAAAAAAATGTGCACTAACCCAAAGCTGCACTGTAGCTCTATAGAGGACCCTTCATATTTTCATCTCAGAGTATTTCTGTTTTCACTTACAACAGAGACAAAAGATGCAACCGTTCAGCATTCGAGCACGTTTCTAATTCCTCCTGACTTTGTATTCCTGGCAGAGTGGAGGAGAGCTTTTGGGAAACAACACTTTAGACCATCATGTACGCAGACTGTGCGATACAGGGAGGCTTTTAAACCTCTGGGGTTCTTTTAACTAATGTATTCAACATTGTTTTATTTCATTTGTTTCAAATAAACTGCATAATGTGTTCGTGAGTTGTAAACATAACATCAAATCAGAAATACTCAATTTTTTTTTCTTTTATATTAAAGTGCTTTATGGTAATATTCCCTCTTCATAGATTCAGACTAATTGTTTGAACTTCATTCTATAATGGTTTTAGTTTTAATTTGTATTTTTAAAAACCAGAGGAGGCCGGTACCTTTAACAAAGAAGAAGTAGAGCCATGGACAAGAGAAACAAAGGGTCAAATAAACCGAAAAAACTGTAAATAGTTCAGTGACTGAATTTGAACTTTAATCGAACAGAAAACTGTAGAGAGAGTTTGGAGACTAAAATGTGTTAAAGGTCCAATCATGTGTAGTGAGTGAAATGATGAAGTGACCTTACTATATGATCAGACATTAAGGAAACATGCTATGTTGAAGTGCTGGCTTCTCTGACAACAATGCAGCAGTCAGTATGTCCTCCTTCTAACTTTAGATTCTGGTCCTGAATGCTCTGGATTTGTTTGGACCAGAGAAGGTAGGCGGTTTTAAGGCACCCCCACACGGCCATTTTGGACGCCCCTCGGTTTGTCAGATATGAGAGCAGTTATCAGGTCAAACCAACAGGTGTTGCAGTGATGGAAGCGGGCAAGAGAAGTGGTTCAGATAGAAGTGATTGTACCCGACCTAAAAAGCCTCTGCATGTTTCTAATAAGCTCCACGAGCAGAAACGTGCTCAAACTAGGATCAATATTGGAGATGCTTTTGAAAAATGGAGAGAGGTTAGAACACAGAAAGGTTTACAGACCGATGCACAGCTGGCTAATACCCATCACTGGCTGTACCCATTTTAAACACTATGCGTCAGAGTTACAAACTGCTCCTTAAACATCATGTTGGAGAGGTTGCTTGGAGCCTCAGTACTTCAAAAATAATTTCAAACATCGACCAGTTCCTCTCCAAATCATTGGAAGCAGGGAGTCGCCTGACAGCCATTTTGTTAAGAGCAGCAAAGCTATAAGTTACTCTACATGAAATAAAGCTTCACTACACAAAAGCTACCACCAGGGGAAATGTAGCATGCTAAGCTACAGCAACACGGAAGAATAGCTTACATCTCATCTATTTCCATTTTTTACACTTATGGTTTGATATAATCCCTGCAGGCCGTTTCACCTGGATGGACAAAATTTGGGAGGCATATTCAGCATCCGAAGATAATTTAAAAAAAGCATCTAATTGTCTTACCTAACAAGATGTCTGCCATTTTGAATTAAAGACTGAAAAGTAGAGACGATCTGGCAACTCCCAGGAGTCAGACTTGAACAAACCTGTAAGGCACTCAATAATAAGAGACAAAGAAACATACATCTGGATCCTAACATTTGATTTGATTCTGCACAAATTAAGCAAGGTGTGATGATAGCAGGACTACACACATGCTTAAAACAGTTCTCCCCGCTGTCATACGGGTCGGTGTTTGCCCTCAGATCCATGAAACCCAGCACCTATTAAAATCCTAATGGCTGTTTGCCAGCAGCCGACAGCTGAGGGCAGAGGGAGCAGTAACCTTAAAGAGTGGATAATGTGATGATGTGATGGTAACTTCTAATTAAAATTCACTTTGGACAGGAGTTTTTTTAACCTTCAGGCTCGGGGGGGCAGAGTGAGAAAATAGGTTGGACTCCGATGAGAGGAGCATGTACTGTAATCCTCGCGGGTAGAAATGTAAGATAAGTGCTCTAAATACCCGACATACTTTAATAATTACATTTTCAAAGCGGCTGAATTAATGTGCATGCTTTTTTTTTTTTTCCGGAGTTGCAGACACCGTGCAAACAAAGAACTGAAAAGCTGTGTTCTCCGTTTTCACCCCGTAGTTGTGGAGAGACAACTGGTGGCGCCTCCATTACTCCCCTCGTTGTAAATAAAGTGTTATCACTCGTGGCCAGCTGCGACTGTTGCAGCTTTACAAGGATCCAAGAGGAGGGCGATCCATTTTAACATCCTGAAGAGTACAATTAAGAGCTTCTGTCATTCAGACGCCGCTACAAGAAGATGGACATGTTCAGCGTCCTTATTTTTTGGTTTTTTAAAACATGCACACACACGCGCACGCACGCACGCACGCACGCACGCACGCACGCACGCACGCACGCACGCACGCACGCACGCACGCACACACACACACACAGAGAAAGCCGATGGGGAGACGGTTCTCATTAGTATTTAGACTGATGACTTGACTAAACAATAAGCTAAAGCATGCCGTCGGCCTCGTAACCATTAACAGTGGTGCCAGCTGGGGGTTAAAAACAAATCGACCATCTTGTTATTTTCCTAACTGGGCCCAATTGGCTGTGCTTTCTGAGGCTCAGTCATCATGGCGTGCGTTAAATTAGTCCCATTGACAAGCATGTTTATGCCTCGCGTTCCAATCACCACAGGCGAAATTTTGGAGCTGCAGCTCGTCTTTGTGAATACAAGCGGGGGAATGAGAGCAAAAGAAACTCTATCTAAGGGGACAATAGGGAGACTATTCTTTGACGCAGCAGCGTTGCACTGCAATGGTCCCTGTCTTCACTCCTTCTTTAATGAGAATTAGGCGCAGCTCTCTCTCTCTCTCTTCGTCTGCTTTTTCATACTGAAGCCATGTTATCAGACATCTAAGAAACATCTCAATCATGGCTGCCGCACTCCAGAATCTCCTGCCCAACGCCGCGATCAAAGTGTTACAAATGAATTTGTTGTAAAGTTTGTTTTAGAATGGTCAAATTGGATGAGAGAACAGATACGCTAATGGATTCTAATTAGAGCACACCGGATTATTTGTTCCTCGGAGACGTGCAACATTCACCTTCACTATCTCTAAAGGCCGACCGTAACCACGCTGTAAAGGGTGCAGGAGCGAGTGCGCCACTGTGCCAAGTGTGAACACTCCATTTCACACCTCCATCGGCGTGATTAACAAACCGCGGGTGGTCGACTTTGATAACGCTGCAATGCATGGTGGGAGAGAGACCCTCTAACGTGGTTTAAAAGCGGAAAGTGGAGAGGAAATAGAGACTAAAGTGGCCGCGAGAGAAGAGGCTTCTAAAGGTAAAAGGCGAACTGTAAAAGCTTTTTCTCAAGGCTTTTACAGCCATGTTATTTGGACTACTTAGACCAAAATGTACCACATGGGAGAATGTGATGCTGACAGAAACTCTATCCACCGCAGCCGGAGGAAAGTAATGGGAAGCATTAACAAGAAAGGCCCTCAAGGTTTTCAAGATGGTTAGTATGAGAGGAGAGACTGAAATGTGTCCCCCAAGCTATTGCTCTCTGTAACGGCGTGTACTGTATACGTGTGTGGTTCTGGAAGACTCGCTCCGGTCTCAGATTGACCTTGAGGACATGCAGTAAGTGTATTCACACACCATTCCCCTGTGGATTTTATTCATATATTCACTCGCACGCACACATGCTCGCACACGCAGGGCTCTGATGCACACACATAAAAACAGCCTCTCTGACACTTAAACCTCGGGATGTATTCACACGTGCTTTGGCTGCTGCAGCCGGCGTTCAACGGGAGACTCTCACATTCTGCAGGAAAAAATATCTGTTCGAGTTGGCAGACAGCCAGACAACTGCATAATGTTTAGAGATGAAGAGAAAACATGACAGGGAGCCGTGTTAAAAAGCAAACGTCCTTTCCTCCCCCTCCCTCCCTCCCTCCCTCCCTGGCCGTTTAAGGATGCTGGTATTTTTAGCTAGCTTGTTTACTGCCACATAGGTGTGTTCTCGCCCTGACACGATCCTTATTTATCCTGACTCTACACTGCCTCTTCAGTATGTTAGTGTCTTCATGTCACTTTGTCAATACTCCTCGTGATATGAGGGGAATGACAGGCGGGGATGACTGGAGGGAACTCTGTTAGCTCTGTTAGCTTTGCAGTTTGATCACTGGATTCTTTCTCTGTGTGTGGGTTTATATCACTTTCCATCCTGTTACTTCCAATTATATTTCCATCCCTTCTCTGTTGCATCAGTACATTTAGTTAGGCAACATAAAACACTTACCTAAAAAAAGTTAGAGGTCTTCTTCAGGTGATAATTTGATCGCTTGAAGAAGACCTCTTGTCGAAGTGCTGTGATACGTATGAGTCAGCGCCATGGTTTTTCTCTGTCGGACGGCGCGCGCCCTGCCCCACTGGCTCAGTTTCTGGAGCGTGAGCGCAGCCATGAGCAGCTGTACACATATCACAGGAGAACTACAAGATCTCAGGAGAACTACAAGATCACAGAAGAACTACAAGATCATAGGAGAATTACAAGTTAGCTGTGATAAAGAAACAACGTGCAAACAACATGTTGCTTCGTCTTTCTGAGAATGATTTGTTGTTCATTCGGTGCATGTTTTAACGTCATGTTGATAAAGTGATGGGAAACACGATCATGAGTGTGTGTATAGTGTTTTAATTCGAAATTGACCCGATGCCCTGTGGGTTTCCTTGTCTGACTTCCTGTCTGGGTCGTTCTATTCTTTCCAGCTGGACGCATGCCTGCAGCTAGCTCAGTCGGAAATAGACTCGCAGGGTATTTGAAATGGAGCAGAGCGTAATTGCGCTGCTGGCACACTCCGGAGACGGACCGCGGCGCTCGCTGTGGAAACACAATGATTGAATAGAGTGGCAGCAAGCAGCAGCGAAGTGCGCAGCGCTGACGGACCGCGGCGTCGAAGACACATGCAAGCTTAAATACTTTTCCTCTAGTTTCGATGCAGTATCCCTCAACCAAAAACTCGAGTAAACTTTATAGCCACATCAGATTGTTCTGTTTCAGTGGAACACTTAAAATGAAGAAGTAAAGAAACCACATTATTGCAATCTGATACTTTCAAACTGAACCGAAGAGGACACGACCTCGGCGTCGTCAGAGGAGCTTCAGTTAATGTCGATTCTGTTAAAGCTCTGACTCCCAGGTCCGCATGCACACGCTTCCATACAGAACTAATTATATAATCATTACAATGACCCAGAGGGTATCTCCACCTAATCTTGTTAATCTTTTTTCTCACTTTCTTTCTCTTTCCAGTTTCCCTCCTAAATCTCTGTAGAGCCATTATCTAAAATATCTGTTCCACATCAAATTAGCTGCCAGCACTCCCCTCCAGGCGGCCGTGCAACAAGCTGTCACAGGAGGCGTTTTCCTACAGTGCATCACCTCACAACGCCACCTAATAAAATTATAAACACATACATAAACAAGCCACTCAGAGAGCAGCGCTGGCATTAGCATCAGATGAGGTAGAGTCTATTTTACTTCCCCGAAGGCGGATGACAGAAGCGCTCATTTGCGTTGTCGGGGAAACGTGTTTACTAAAGCAGGCTGGGGGCACTTTACCATCACCTACAGCAGCATTATGTATTCAGAAGTGTAGGCAACATGACGGGAAATGTTTTGGATTGTTTGCAGCCTGTCCTCGATGGCATAATTGTCTTCTAAAAAGCTGCTAAAGCACAACACATGGACACACTCAGACACTCACACATGGGGGGGATTGTCCTCTTTTATAAATGGCTTCACTTTTCGCTTAAAAGAAAAAAAACACAAATAAATAGAATTACAGCGACCTGAGGATCAGCCTCATGAAATGCATCTCCAAACAGTCCAATCCTCTTATTTCAAAGTCTGCGTTAGATTGATGGGTTGTGAAATACGATCAGCTGGACTACAGCTCATTTATCTCCACTGTTGGAGGCCTCACCGTTCCCTCAATTTACAGCCCCTGCCTTTATTAGATTTGTATGAAAACCCCAAAAGAATATGAGTGATTTGCACAATAAACTGTCACAGGCAGTTAAGTCAGACTCCTTTGCGTCGCAGCAGTTTTCTCCCTCCATCTTTTCAGACACCGTTATTATGTTTCTACAGTTCATTCATCTGCCCTGTTGATGACGATCCCGCCCCGTCTCTTTTTCTCAGACCAAATGTCTTCACTGTCCTTGAGGCAGAAGCAAAATTAAAGGCAGTTATTGAGCTTCACTCCATTTTCAAAACCCTGATAGCGCCGGATGCACGTCTCAATTAACGGGGAGTGTTTGTGCAATGCAGAGGAAAATTATAGGCAGTGTAAATGAGCACCGACGGGGTCTTATCATGACTTGCACTGATGTCAATGCTCCAGTGACAGAGCCATATTGACTCTGGAGCCGACAATTGTTCCATTTTAGGGCCTTTAATTGCTGCATTAAATAACACGCTGACTAAGTACCAATTAAATGTCTGCTAAACATTGTGCCATCATTCGCAATAAGAGAACAAAGTTCTGTGTTTGTTTTCAGGGAAAAATCTCGTAAATGCAGCCGGATGCTGCGTGCGTAGCATCCAATGGCGGACACATACAGAAAGCGACTATAAGTGGAAGTAGAGAAGCTTTATGTGGCTATCAGCAGGTATCCACTACGTGTTTTATCAAGGCTTGATATGCAATATTCAGAATATTAACTTAGCAGAAATCAAATGTACCCCTATGTAAATATATTGTGGAGTAATGCCTCCCTAAACCAACCAACCACCAGAGACTCAATGACGGAGTTCTGCCACAAGAGGACAATACCAACAAACTTTCCAAACTGAAGAAATGATTGCTTAGTTGTATTTCCAGATGTTTATCAGTACTTGTTGGTTCACAGAAATCTGCTGGTGATTCAGAAAAAGGGGGGTCGGGGGAAGTGTGGAGACAGGTGGGGAGGGGGGAGCTGAGGGACGAAGGAGGTGCGTCCAAAGAAAGCCTTTGTCTTACTCTGACAGTTGCATCGTCTTACTTTAAACCCAAAATGTAGAAAACTATTACTCACCCCCTGTTACGGAGACTGTGCTGGCAGACTGGATGAAACATGACAATTAACAAAATAAGGTTGTATCTTATATTTAGGGGATGTGAGGTCTACATGATCTTATTATACTGGATGTATGTTTTGTTTGGCAAAAGACTTGTGCAGTATTTACATATCCATCCATCACAGTGATGTAACTTATGTATGTGGAGGCAGTGCCGCTTGCAGAAATGTCTGGGCACCTGGACGGTCAGGTGAATGGGCCCTCTCAGGATATGATGCACATTCCATCAGTAGTGTTTGCACGAGCCTCCTGGCTAACGTTATCTCCGTCTGGGCCAATAAAAAAAGGCTCATGTACTTTAAGAAAATGTTGAACAGGCTACATCTTGCTAAAGCACCCACATTAAAATGTGTGTTTCCGTTGTTTGAAGAGGTCATGCTGAGTATTTGGGTGTAAAATAAGATCTGGTCATTGTCGCTTCAAAGAAGGATGGACCATGTTCTTGCTAACCTCCATTGGGGCCTCCTCATGCGACTGGGCCCTGGAAAGCTTTCCCCTTTATCCCTTGTTATGGGCGGCCTTGTGTGGAGGTCTTACCCTGTTATGAATAGAATGAAAAACCTCCAATAACTGGAATCCAATAAGCCTGATGGGTGAGTTTTACAATTCTGTACTGTCAACACCATATAAAATATACTATATTAAATGAAATCCCATTTTATTAAAGCATGTTTACAGCTTGTTTTTGTGAGACAGCCCCGCAGCAGACTTGTTAAAAGTGTCATTTTTACAAATATTGTGATGTATCAGGGCGTTAAAGGAATATTAAGCATGTTGTCGATCTGTTACGATGGGCCTCCCTAGGGTTTCACACTCCGCATAGAAAACAATCAGGTTTAAAGAACATGCCATCATGACTTTGTCTCTCAGATCTTTTCTACTTTTCTCATCATGCTTTCTGCATCCTGTGGTGCGCAGAGGCCGGTGTTGAACATGATGCATGCTACGCTGTGTATCATGGAATGACAGACTGGGGAGTTTATCTGCAGGTTTCACTGGAGTCAGCAATGTTGTTGGCAGAGATTAAGGGTCACTTCCTCTGAGGACTTCAACATAATGGTGTGTTCAGGGTTAAAAGAACAAAAACTGATATGACTGATGACATCTTTACCCTTTGGTTCGTAATGCAGTTTTGTCTGAATGTAGTCGCTTCAAATATATCATCACCACCAACAAAAGGCCTTGGATGTCATGGGAATAGAGAGTCCAATGCTCTCAGTTCACCCTACACATCCCAGAACAGACTCTATCCATCCATCCATTTCCTTTCACTTATCCAAGGTCAGGTCGCGGTGGTAACAGGTGAAGCCATTCAACCCAGACTTCCTTCTCTCAACGTTTTCCAGCTCCTCCTGGGGATTTTCAAGGGATTCCCAGACCAGATGGGTCTACCCCAGGGTCTCCTCCCAGTTGGGTGTGCAGAGAATAGGGAGGTGTCCAGGATGCATCCTAATCAAAATGCCAGAACCATCACAACTGGCTCCTTTTTCGATTGGAAGGAGTAGCGGATCTACTCGGAGCTCCCCCAAATGTCTGAGCTCCTCACCCTAACTCTAAGGATGAGTTGAGGAACCCTTCGGAGTTGAGGCAACTTATTTTGACTGCTTGTATCCACAGTCTCCTTCTTTTCGCTCTACCCAAAGCTCATGACCACAGGTGAGGGTTGGAAGGAAGTTTGACCGAGCTTCACCTTCAGGCTCAGCTCCCTCCTCATCATGGCGATACGGTTCAACGCCTGCATTATTGTCGACGCTGAACCAATCTGCTAGTCAATCTCATGATCCATTTTACCCTCACTTGTGAACAAGACCCTGAGATACTTAAAGTCCTTCACTTGGGGCAGAAACAGAATCTATCCTCAAATGGAAAACTGTGAATCTATCTACAACCCACAGCCATGTTGTGTTCTCCATCGCTGCTCTCTGTGAAAGATAAGGCGTCAAAACAAGACCAACCACATCGTGACAAATGCAGAAACTTCCAGAGGCAGAGGATCAATGACCCCACCCAGCCACGCCATGATGATCCAACAGCGGCAGAAAGTCAGCCTCTCAAGAGAAGGAGAGCGGGAGGGAGTGAAGGGGAGAAAGTCCAATAAACCTCTCTTTTCGTGGTTTCCTTTTATCACCTGCCTCCTCTGCCTTCGTCGAGTCAATCCACAATGGGGAAGAGTAAGCAGATTAGCTTGTTTGCCCATCAGAAAAGGGATTACATTTACCCATTTCCAGTGTCGGAGAAAGTTGGATGAAAATGTGTCTGGTAGGTGGGGGGGAAAAAAACTTTTTGACGAATCCATGAGTGATTGAGGTTTCAGGCAGGAAAAGAGGCTTTTCTGTGTCCCTGTCAAATTTGCTGGGCGGAGAGCCAGATTTGCTCATGGGGAACATCAAAACAAGCAGACCTTGATAACAAATATAATCCCAGAAAGCTCCGAGATGTATTTGTTGTTCTTTTTCGTCAGTGCGGTGACCTTAACGCCTTCTTTTTTTAAATAACATTCACGAAAATTAAAGACTGTTTTAAAAACAAAATTCATAATTAATTGCTTTGCTGCTTCTGCCAAAAAGCATGAACAAAATAATTATTGAGAAATTAATTTGGTTAAAAGAGACTGAGGCTATTGTTGTTAAATTACTCTATAGATGAGAAATTACTTATTGTGTTCAAGCAATTACACTTATGCAGCATTCATACTTTAATTCAGTCTTGCATCATTATTCAGAGGCTATGAGGCGACTGTTTTTACGTCTCCTTTTTTTGCATCTTGATTTTCTGGTCTCACATTTAGTCCATTTAAATACCCAGACTCTCAGCATCAAGCTAATCCTCCAGTGGGGTCGAGTACACTTTCTGCTTGAGAGTCAGTCCCTGGTCCTTTCCTGCCTTTGATGTTAACAAGCCTTGTTAATTGCCACGTTGAAAGAAGTTGGCTCCTGTGCAGACTACAAGAATTATCTGGCCCTTACCAGATTGATTCCCCCATAAATAAATAAATAAATAAACAAAAACCCAGAGTGCATTTCTGGGGAGGTCTCTTTGATGTAGCTGAGAACTTGGAGTGGGTTATTAAGAGGTTTATTGTTGTGTTTTCTATTCCTCCTGACTGGAGCTACCCGTCTCTGAAAGAAGTGATTGTGTTGTGTTTATTGATGCTGCTCTGCTGCACGTCCAGAATGGGTGATGGTGCCGCCGTCTACATTTGAAGGAAAATTGGCCATAACGGTCTAACTCACCAATATGATGGAAGACAAAATGAGAAAAGAGTTCACTTTTCAAGAACTAACACGTTGCATATATTGGCTGAATAAATCTGTGAAATGTCATGTATTGGCGAGAGGGATGCATAAATACATTCGATGTCAGTGCAATATGAATGATTCCTTGAAGAGACCGAGTCGGTGCAAAGATGAGTTCATGAAAACACGAATACAAGTGTCATTTTTGTAATTTAACAGATTTAAATTAGCGTGCAAAAAAAAGCATAATTTGAGGTTTTATAGCTGTGTACATTTTGTCATTATTTGATCCTCTACAGAGATTTGTCAGATGGTTTTTGTATATTAAAAAGCGACGTACTGCATGACCAGATGAGAAACATTTCGCAGAATATGTGACCCTTAAAAAACAGCCCTAACCCATAAATTACACCTACGAGCACCTCTAAAGCTCTATAACTATTATTAAAACAGTATATCTTACATATTTAATCCATACCTCACTGTGAGGTCTTTCTTTCTTTGTCCACAATGGACTGCCTTCTGTGGTGAAATGGATGTGATGAAATTCCTGGCTGATCCACTGAAACACTGTAGAGGAGGTTATATTTATATCTTTAAAATGATTTTATCACTTGCATGATGCCAAGTGACCTCTGGATAACGCAGTCCAGAAAAAGTGAGAGTGTAGAAAAACTCAAGCATGACAACAAAACAAGCAAAGAGACGATAGGTTTAAAGTTTCCATTTCTATTTTTTAACTCTAACTCTAGACCAAAGTCCCACTGAACTCTATTTGTTTTGCTGAGTGCACTCAGACGCAGCGTCGACTCCATCTAACTGCAATGTTTTCCAACAGTGGGAGGAAACGACTTTGAAATCTGCAGATCTATAAGAACCAAACAATACATAATACAGGGAGATGCAGAGGAACAATAAGCCCCCACAGTAATAAGACAAAGAACGTTCGAGCAGGGACAAATGGGAGGCAGATGAAAGCGAGTTCTTTAGTCATTACACGGCCTGGCACCATCAGCAGCAAAAGGACAGCACAACTTCCTTTGAAATGTGACCCCTGCAGCAGGACCAACACAATCTTCTTCCATTTTATTCTTATTTGAAGACCTCCTTCTCCATATTTGCACCTTACTTAGTAAGCCAGGTTTAACCTCCACTAATTATTTCCTTTCATCTTCCACAGGGTTTCCCCCTCCTGCACACTTAATGTGTACGACTCAGTTGAGTATTTCCTGGTACGCTTTAAGTTGCGGGGCATTTCTGTATGTTTCCAACTGTTTATTTAAAGGTTACACCGAGTTCACGAGGTGGTTTGTTGGGATACAGAGGTTAAAAACTGAGACTGCCCAACAATACACAATGTCTGCCCGTCCATCGATCCGTCTTCTACAGCTTATCTGAGGTAAGTTTGCAGTTGCAGCAATCCAAGCAAGTAATAGCCCACACGTCCCTCTCCTACAACAATGCTCCTCCTGGAGGGATCCTGAGACGTTCCCAGGCCAGGTGGGATTAGTTAATCCTCTAGCGAGCTCTGCGACCACTCTGAGGTCTCCTCCTATTCAGAACCATGTCCAACCTCCAAAATCAGGCGCCCTGGAGACATCTTTATCAGACGCTCAAATCACCTTCACAGGCTCCATTCTATGCGGGGGTGTTACGGCTCCACTCTGAGCTCCCTCCAGATGTTTCAGTTACTCACACAGTCTCTGCTGAGCCCAGCCACCATGTGGAATCAAACTACCTTTTCCCCACAACAGGAAGTGGAAGCACAGCGGAGTATTCTGTCATGGTCCGAAAAATTTTTTAAGGATGAGTAGAGTAAGCCAGCCAATGGACACGTATTTAAAACAGACTATTGACTTCCATATGAGGATGAGATCATTGTCTACTCCTTGATGCCCCACTTCCTGCTGCTGGGAAACATGCAGATAAACTAGCATGACTTCACCTACAGGGTGAATCCAAATAAGCTAACAAAGTGGTTCAAATAAACATCTGGACATAGTATTGACTTTGTTGTAAATTGGTTCAATTCAACAACAAAACCACCAATGAATGATCACAAATAAATGTAGGCCAAATAATTGAAAATAGCCTGGATCCAGCAAGCTAATTTTGCTGTGTTGCTGTAGCTTAGCATGCTATATTTCTCCTGGGTGTAGCTTTGGTGCAGTGAAGCTTTATGTTATGTGGAGTAACTCGTAGCTAAGCTCACTACATTTTACAGCTAGCTTGTCCTACACTACTCATTCTTTCGGTCCCTACACAGAGCTCATGACCATTTGTGAGGGTCACAACGTTGTAAGATTGGTAAACCGAGAGACTCGCTTTACTTGTCAGCTCCCTCTTCAGCACTACAGCGCAGTACAGTGCCCCAATGGCTAGTGACCTGGAGCAGAGTGAGTACATCATTAGCAGGAGGAACGCAGAGTCAGCGAGTGAAGTTGAAGTGAGCCACAACGGTCCAAATCAGAACTGCTTCTCTCGCAACCTTAAAACACATCAAACAGTTTAATGGTCCAAAAGAGACTCAAGGTCTGCTTCTCTGAAGGGACAACTGGCAGTGCCCAGTCTTTAGAACAAAGATACAAAGCTCCCCAGATTAACTTCCAGGGACAGATATGTTACAAGTTGTTCTTTCAGCAGACACCTATCGTCCAACAGTGCCAGCATCTGTCTTAATGGCAGATGAACGGGTTAGCTGGGACCTATTCACCACAAGTGTAAAGACATTATAGCTCTGCTCATACTTATTCTGAGTGCACCAAGTGTCAGGAGAGCTCTTTGACCTTTCTGCCACAAAGACGCTCTGAATAAGCAACAAGAAAGGATTCTGAATGTGTGAACAATGCAGTTCAGGGCCTGAGTCCAGACTCCCTGGATGTAGGTTTATACACACATTAAATACTCAGTATTTTTCCCATGTTCTACATGCCCTTTGTCTTGATCCTAATCTTAATAATAACAATATTGATAATAATAATAACAGTGAAACAGAAGAAACCCTTTAGAGCACCGTACATGAAAGGAGCAGTCAGTATCAGTAGATGAGATTTAGAAACGGTGTTAAGTTAAAGAATGTTTAACAAGATATGCAGCTCCATGCACAGGATTTTATCATCAATGTACAAATGAACAAAGGGCTCTGAGATCATTGAAATTGATCATTGCATTCTGAAATGGGGAAATATCTTACAGCTAATTGTTAGGAACAAACGATGAGGCCTGAAAACACAGGGCGGGGATGGACATCAGGGTGTGCCTGGAAAGAAAAGTCTATTAAGTTCTTGAGCAGTGAGCAATGAGCAGTCTGTAATTCTGAAAACCCCTAGTGTTTAAAATGGGTACTGCAGTCCAAATTCTAAAAATTGTAGAGAGCTGTCTCCCCCAGCCTCCTCCTCTCTAGAGTCGATGCTCACGCAGGTTGCCATGTGGTGGACACTGAAGCTTCAGTGTTTATCCAGCTCTGCATCGGTCTGTAAACCTTTCTGTGTTCTAACCTCTCTCCATTTTTCAAAATCATCTCCAATATTGATCCTAGTTTGAGCACGTTTCTGCTCGTGGAGCTTATTAGAAACATGCAGAGGCTTTTTAGGTCGGGTACAATCACTTCTATCTGAACCACTTCTGTTGCCCGCTTCCATCACTGCAACACCTGTTGGTTTGACCTGATAACTGCTCTCATATCTGACAAACCGAGGGGCGTCCAAAACGGCCGTGTGGGGGTGTCTTAAAGCCGCCTACCTTCTCTGGTCCAAACAAAAACAAACCAAACTGCACACTGTTTCATTAAATACATTTGGATGAGGTGGAAGATTTCAGAAATGTTGGGTGGTAGTGGGTCATGAACTTGGACCAGTTGAGAACCACTGCATTAGGGTATTATAAGCTCGAGGTAACTAGCTTTCTTATAAAATATCTGCAGCTTTGTAGTTGCGCTCCACATGTTCCATTAGAGAACCTGAAACTGTCTAACATATATACTTGCTATCTCCTTCTTCATGTCTTGTATGTTGGGAATAAACAGAAGCAGAAATGGGACAGCGTAGAGGAGCAGATGGCCACAATGACTGAATAAACGAAGGGAATAAAGCCACCTAACGCCAGCCTAAGTCAACAAGTCATTAAAATAAAAACCATTTACTGAAAAAAAAAAAAGATAAATGGTCTAGGGTTTTATGATTCGGCCTTTAAACCCCAATAACAAAATGGTTGCTGTCATTATAAGTGCCTCTTAGTTTTAAGGACAAACGTGTCCGAGGGCCAGCTAAGTCAACTTCAGATCAAACACTTCCAAAACCGAGGCAAAGTTTCTCCTCTTAAAAAAGTCCCTTCTGATTGTGATCTTAATTAAAAAGTCCCCCCCCCCCACCCCACCCCCACCCTCTCTCTCTCTTTGCTTGTCTGAGCCCGTGTCTCCTTGTGTACACATCGCTCTCCCTCTCTTCGTCTTTAGGAGGGACAGCTGCATTTGAGGACAAGCTGGCGTGATTGATGGCTGAGATACTGGGAAATGAATTGCTGATAAAAGCTCTGGGCAAGAAAGGTTGGAGGCAAGGGAAATGTGTGTGTGTGTGTGTGTGTGTGTGTGTGTGTGTGTGTGTGTGTGTGTGTGTGTTTGTGCGTGTGCTGGAAACAACAGCTCAGACAGCACGAGGCGATGACACGACGACACAAGCAAGGCATTATCTGTGGCGCCAGAGATTCACACCTCTCGCAATGAAACATTCACACATTCTTATACACATCCGGCTCCTGGAAGCGCATGTCTGCAGGACTGACAGGGGGATAACATGATAGATCACAGCCTGATGAAATGTCACCGTGGAGTGCGACTCAGTCCACCCACTCATGTGCCAAACTTTCCCCCAGTTTGGTGGAGTTTAACAGCAAACACAGATATGTTTTTGCATCAAATAAGTGAGGCACATGTGATTGGTTCTTCCTCTGAGCTGTCAGTAAGCATCCCTCAGGAATCACTCAGGCTTTGGTGCTCATAAAATCAAAGCTCTGCAGGCGTAGCTTATTTTTGATCCAGGCCACAGTTGCATGTATTTAACTTGCAATAAAACCAACCAAGAGGTTGTTTTCTATACCTGATAGAGCAGCCGGGGACTGTACTCAAAGAATTCAAGTTTTAATATGACTTGGAATCCCTCTGTTTCTTCTGTTTGAGGAGGCATTAACTGTGTGACACGTTTAGCACCCTTCAAATACATGCCTCCGTATTCCAATCTCCTCTATTTGGACTGTAAAAATCCCATTTGTGCAGAATTGACTGAGCGCTTTGGCTAAAGCTGCCTCACACAGATGAGAGGGAGAGCAAAGAAAGAAAAAGATCAGAGCCAAAGAGCCGAGATGTGTGGGCATCACTGGCAAAAATTATTTACATCCCACTTTATTGGCACGGCTTCAAGTGTAAAAATGTAGCAGCCATCTTTTGTTACGGAGGTGTTGGCAGGAAAAAGAAACACTGAGCAACTGTTCACCTCCAACAAAAGCAAGCATCAGCACAACTTTGGAACCTCGCTAACAAACAGAAACGAGCCTCCAGAACAATCACACACTATACAACCTGTGCCTGTCTCTATTCCAGCCAGAGAGTCTCACCCCCCCCCCCCCCCCCCCCCCCCCCCAAACAGCCCATCAAGAGATGTGGAAATGAGCGAGAGCGATAAAATGGAGAGAAAATTAGAGAAGGAGTGAGAGATAACAAGGTGTTTATGGAAGACGCCTCTCTGCTATGTCCCCCCCAGCTCACATTAGGGTAAACAGAGCGCTGAGCTGAAAGGAGCGCAGGGAAATGCTCCACTGATAATGGCCGTGATGGGAGACGATGATAGCAATCACAGTAACCACAATAATCACAGCCAATTCTCTGCGGGCTTTTAAAGCATCTCTGTGGTTTGCGTGTACATGGAGGTGTGTGTTTTTGTCTGCGTTTCTATAGTTTGGTGCTGGTAATGGAACCAAGAGATTGTTGCAGCGATAGCACATCATCCACCTCCCAGGTGGAACAACACTGGTCCTGTAGATGGTACCAGTATCTTGCAAACTAGTCAGCAATTCTTTCTGTGAGCAAGAGAGAGCATGCACAAAAGAAAATCACAGCTGGGAGTTTTGTTAGAATCCCTCCACTTACTGCAAACTGGAATAAAATGTTCTGCAGGCTTTTTAATGGAGCTCCACACATGCAATAACATAATCTATTATCCATGAATGTTTTCCTGTTACAATGGAGATGCTGATATTAGAAAGGATGTGTGTGTGTGTGGAGGGCGGGGGTTCTTCAAATGGTTTTGATGTACATTAGTTTATTTGATTCAAACTGTCCTCTTGCACCATTCCTAAATTGAGTCTGGACAGTTCCTTGTCAAGTGTCATTGTGTTGATTAAAATACTGAGTCCAGCTCAACTCTAACACTGGACCAGTCTTTGCTTTCTTGCCCGAGGATCCTTCACTTATGCCCCGGCTCCGTCATGGGACCAGCCGTTTTTAAATGAAGGAAAAGGCATTGCTAAAGCGAGTCTCAATGTGACCTCAGGCCGCTCTTTAGGTCCTCCATGCAATCCAGGATTGATGAAGGATGTGTTTCGAAGGACAGATATGCAAATGTTTAAATGCAAAAGTGAGGTTTGGCATTGACACACTAAGAACTGGGCTCCTCACTTTCCTCCGTCAAGTGTTTTGTTTTTTATTCATAGCCACTCAAGTTCATTTTTATGATGTATAAAAGACAGATAAAGACTAAATTGCAAAGAGGAAACCATTCATATAAGTAAGAAAATACATTCTTAGTTTAGTCATTTATCTCTATGTCCTTTTGTTATTTGGTGTTAACTCTAAAATAGTCGATGCATAAACATAATGCACACTACACTCTGATGTGTGGTATCTATAAACACACTTTAGTGGCAGCCCTACACACAAGTTGCTCCTCTGGGAGCAGTATGCATCACACAGCCAAGTGTACAAGTGATATAGGTAGGAGCCACTGTCACTCCCTCTCTGTTCACTTTGTTGTCTGTCTCATGAAACAACACAGCCATAAAATAATAATAAAAACATAATTCTCCTCCAATGAGGCTAATGCTGTCCTTTGGAGGGCTTTTACTGCGTTACATCGATCTCAGTCACATTCACAATACCCTTCACTGTTGTTTTGCGGCGGTCTGAAGTGACGCCTACATAAAAGAGCAATTGAGCACATTTCTCTACTATCCCCGACTTAACGTCCTCGTAAATCTCGTCCTCGTCTCTAATGACCCATCAGCCATCAGTAATCAATTACCGATCAGGCGGGGGGGGGGGAGTTTGCTTTCAGAGCAGTAAATACTGAGGATGTGTTTGATCAGATAAGGTATGAAGCGGGAGTGTCCCTCTGTCCTGCCGAGTGTCACCGACCCCCGCATAAAAGCTCTCATCTGTCCCCTGAGGAGATAAATACCGCCCCATCCTCCTCGCTTCTTAGTTGGGATGAAAAGAGAGGAAGTGAGACAGAATGCTCGGCAGACAAACGCTATGAGGGGAGGGTCAAAGTCATAGCTCTGACACCAAAAAAAGAGTTTTATTGCAGCAGTCAGGGCTTGGATCCCTGAGATTGATCTCCTGTGGCCACAGTTAATGGCTGGTGGAAAGTAAAAGGAAGTTAAGCAGCCATAGCAGACGGCTCTGGCTGCTACCTGCTCTTTTTCAAGGAGTGATTTTGAAGTACATGTATATTTAAAAGTCCTTAAAAGGCCCTTTTCACAGTGTGTTCAAGGTGGGCGGTACACTCCGTCTTTGTTCTGATTCAGTGGAAATTGTGTCTCGCTGCAAGAAGTGATTTACATTTCCAATCTAATATGTCGTGCTACATCACAAAGCATTTCAATAAAGAGCAACTTACAGCTTCAGCCCTTCAACAAGGCCACACTCACCTAGGACTCTGCATACTAAGTGACACGCCGTTCGCTTAATTGAAACGGTCATTAATTCTGATTTCATTTTAAATCCAACCACATTACAGTCGTCAGCGTATAGTGACAGCTGCGTAACAGGTTTGCTCACAAACCAGCAGGAAACAACACAACTATATTTTGAGTCTTCTATCAATTACCCACTCTTTAACACCACTACAGCATGCCTGTAGCAAAGGTGTCACCTAGATAATTGAGCTAAGTCGTAAACATGTCAGGTGTTGTCATGTTGGAATACAAGAACACCTTGTTTCAAAGTTAAATTTGCTTGTTATGCTTATAAAGCAACATTATTATTACAGACCTGTTTGTAAAGTAATCATGCTTAAAGGGTTCTTATTTCTGAAAGTGCAAGGCTTGCACAAAGCAGTGAAGTCCTTCAATAGAGAACAAGATCACCGCTCTGTTCACCAGCCTTTGACTCAGAAAAAACCTGACCGGTTATGAAACAAGCTTATGTGTGTGCCGACAAATTAAGTAGGAGAAAGAAGGCACACATACGCATCTTGCACATATATTATCTCTGGGCTTTATTATTCTGTCTTACAACGAGACATACTGTAAATCTCTGGCAGTAAATCCGTTCTCTCATTACAATCCAGTGAGAATGAATAGACCCGTGAACCCTTTTAGTTTTGTTCTGTTGCACGTCTCCCTCATAACATTTGGATTATTTAAACACTGCTTTCCATAACAAAAAAGAACCTCTCTGTCTTTGTTTCACACACACACACACACACAAGCACAGAAAGACAAACCCGCAGTCCATTACTTCCTCGTCTTTGTCTCAGATTCTAATATATATTTTGCAATCATGCATTGAAGTTTGCCTCATGCCTTTCATGAGCACTTTGTCGCTACAGCATCAAACTCTGAGAACTTCCTCTCTGTCAGCCGGCCAGTAGGATGATGAGCTTGGCTACCGCTAGGCTAAGAAAAACATAATTAGAAACCCTTTTTGAAATATATACAGAGAGGGAAGAACGATGCAAGTCAGTGAAGCCAGCAGCAGTAATGGCTATATATTAAAGAGTTGTCATTTGGGGTGGCAGTGTAATGATGCGTGTCACTATAATATACAACATAAACACCGCTCTGGTTCAGAAGCTGCATTCCAGCGAGGCTGCTGTCTTCCTCCGCCTATAAAGAGGGTTACAGGAAGTGTAGATTGTCACACAATGGTGCTTTTATTCACATTGCTGTGGGGACTATAGGGTTCTGAATTCTGAAAGCATTGTCAGGCGCTGGCAAAGTTCTCTCCGACTTGAGCTCCTTTATGCAGCGGATGGCAAAAAAAAAAAAAAAAAGGCTGGATTACGATGCTCTTTCTGAAACAGACACCACAGAGGGAAATGCCACGTCCCGTAAGAAGCAGCAGGCTGTCGGCCAAAAAGGCGGCGCACAATGATGCAGAGCCGCTCAGACTTGCATAAACCCACACTCACACAAACATTTCTTGAAAGCTCAGCAAAACAACTTGATGTGCAGCTGTCTCATTCTAAGCAGAGCTGACACCTATTGTGGAGCGCATCCCAGGAGATCACACCACTCACTGACAAAAAAAAAAAAATCTTTATTCACCCTCCTCTGAATTTTCCCTTTGTGGCTTCTGAAGCGGTTCCGTGTCTCCAGGAGCTGACAGCAGCGAGAGAAAGGAGGAAGAGGAAAGACACAAACTGGAGAGTGATGGTGCCGCACCGAGGTGAGATGAAGCTCCTTTTGCGGTGGCTGCATTTTTTTTTTAGAGGGCTTTCTTTCATCAACTGATGCTGATCCCTCCCCTTCCCCTCCTTTTTTTAATGCACTGGAACAATAAAACCTTTTCATCATGGGGAGGAAGAAGAAGCAGAAATCCCATCATAATTACGGCTGCTCCTCATGGGAATAGTCTCGCACTAAGCGCTCACAGTCTTCACTCTGTAGGCCCTAATTACTGTGGACCACATATCACATTTCTTTAATTCTCAAACCGGGCCATTTTCTATTTTTCCATTAATTCCGTTACAAAAGGGAGTCTTCTGTCTTCGTCGGTTCAATTCAGGATGAGGAGGAGAACTGCACCGTTTCAAATTAACGCTTACTGCTGGCCAATTAGCCCGGTGGTCGTTTGCACAGTGGAGGCCGGGCCGTTTGCTTCGGAACATTTCTGCTATTTTGTCCCTCCCAAGAGAAGACTTAAAGCAAAGACAGGACCCTTCTTTGAAACTGTATCTGATGAGTCGGAACCCTTAGCAGAGAAATTGGCTTTAATGCAAGGACATGGGGGGAGCTCAGCACGCCAAAAAATACTTTAGTTCATATTAAATAAGTAGACGTGACCAAACTGAATGTTGTCCATTTAGAATTAGATTTAGAATCCATAGATTTATTTTTAATAACTGTTCATTTCTACATTTCTAAATTAGTGTTTCAGTGTACTCTCAGTCTTGCCAATGAAGTCTTGTGTTCAACGCTAATAAGAAATAATTTCTTCATTATTAATCTTTTTGATAAAAAAAAAGTGTTTGATAAAAGCTTTTAAGTGATCAACGCAATAAATGTATTTATATAGATTTTAGAAGGACAACATGTTGGTATCTGAATTTTTTTCTCTCTCCCTAATATCGGTTACGTTATCGGCCCTAAAAATTCCATATCGGTTGGGCGGTGGGCCCAACTTTAAAGTTAGAAAGCTACTAGCAGCTTGTACAACACAACCCAAACAGCTGATCTTAACATAAGTCTCGCCTATGACAAGGTAAATAGCCAATCAGAGTTGAGGATTTCAGGGTGGCCAATCAGATTTCAGGGGTGGTCCAGGCCACCACTGGACACCCCCTAGATCCACCCCATTTAAACCAACAGCATCTCAAAATCAGAGGGGATCATATTTCGATGAGAGGGTGCAAATTAACATTATTATTATTATTATATATTATATATATTATATATATTATTAACAATTATCAACTCTATCCTTGTGAACAGGTTGCCGGGGCAAATAACTTATCAACCACAGGTATATTGTAAAATATCTTCTGTTCTACTATGGAAGAGACCTTAACTTAAAAAAATGACCATCAAGCTGTATTGAAAACACTAACGTGAATTGAGGTTATAAATGACAGAGGCTGGGTTTCCGACTTCTTTTTGCAACCAGTGGAGTCGCCCCCTTGTGGACGTTTAAAAGATTGCACTTCTAAGGCAATGCCACATCAGCTTTATTTTTGAAACCAGAGGCGATGCTAACTACTTACAAACACACTATAGATAAACACATAAAAATAGACTGCTTTCAGGTGTCTTGCTAACCTAATTATAGATAGACGGTGCTGATTTTCTTGTCCTGAACTCTAATATGATATCAGTCACTTCACATGGTCAGATAGTCCAGAGAGAAAAATCTCCATTTAGCCTCCAGTTATTTGAAAAGCCCTCGCTTTGGAGTCTGGATTCCCTTTTGACCCGGCTTGATGTAGATGTTTGGCTGCTCTGACAGGTGTTTCATCTTTAATGACAGATTGTTTCTGATGTTCCAGAGTCATCCAAAAAGAGGGCAACACAACCAGGAAGCTGCCAACGTGCTGTAATAGCATGCCACCGGAGTGGAAAGGACGTGATTGGCTGTGTGTTAGAGGGACAGGAAGGACTATAATTGTGTTATCTCTGTCAAAGTGTCGCCGAAACCCCCGACACGTTTCCCCGCATCATTCCCATCAGTTTGTGTTGCGCAGCCACTGGTGTACATTATTAAAAACGACAAGAGCCTTGTTGGTTCAATTTATGACATATCAACATCGAGGCGTTCTCAGACACAATCAGACACACATGAGCGCCGCGTCTGCACACAAACGCACGAGGCAGAGGAGACGCAGTGGATCGGCTTGATGTTAATCAAGAGCACATAAAACTTTAACCAACATCTGTACAGCCTTCGTAAACATCACCACGGCATATTTCTCTTCCTGTCACTGACGACAGAAGACAGATAACATCATTACAGTCCCTCCGTCTCACAGTAACCCGGTTCCAGTTGACTTTGAAGGCTGCATTAGCGGCAAATAGGCGAGAGAGCCAAGAAAGAGCTTCTGTATGTAATAGGCTACAGTTTGTAACATGAAAGAGAGTGTTGAGAGCTCATTCCCTGCTGATGTGCTCCTCCTTGTATTGAGCAGACTCCACCGCTCTCTCGTTCTGTCATACCTACACTCCTCTTACATTACTCCATATTTCACATTTCGTCCCTTGATGTCTTCTGTATTAGCCTCTGGTGCTGTCAGTCAGGCTTTAAATAGAAGTTGTACCATTCCCTCTTATTCCACCTGTCCTGCATAGTGCCGGCACGGTGAGTACAGACTGTGCAGCCTCACGCTCTATTTGCAGAGCAGAAGTAGCAGCGTCTGAATGGGAGTGTGATCGTACTCTCTGCGGCTCCCTCGTTGATTAGTCACATGCACGTCTTTCATCCCTTTATGTTGAAGACCACCAGCCGGTCCTCCAGATACTCACTAGCAACTGAAATTTACAGCAGATTAGAGGGTATTAGTCATAAAATACCTGGCCCAGTATTCTAGGAATTTTATTCATATTCTGCATATTATAGTTTAGATTCGCTGACAGTACTCGTAGCAAAGCAGTGTAGAGGTCAGAGTCGGGAATCGGCACGTAGTACATCAGACTTTAATTCAAAGGCTGCATATTCTAATTATTTTATAGTAATCTGAATTTGTCCCTGATCTTGATCCGCTGCATAACTTCATTTTATTCTCCACCATGTCTGAGAAGAATTTCTGCTTGTGAAGCTGGCTCCACTCTAGGCCCAGGGTCCACCTAGCGTTTTTTTTTTCTGGGCGCCAGCGTCTTTTTTCAATAGTTTTCATGAGAAGAGAGCGTTACGGCAGGAAGAAACCGCCTGGAGAAAAAGTCGCACAGCCCAGTGTTATTTTTCCAAGCGCTCTGCCTTTATTGTGCAGTCGCTCCGAGTGCTCAAGTTAAAAATCTTTTATTTCAGGAAGTCGCTTTTTGAGGTCATCAGCGCTCTTCTCCAAAATGTAAGATATTCCCCGTTGTTTTGCCGCCTACGGATCCTGTCTTGTACCCACATCCTCTTCGCTCCGATTCTGATCAGGAACTAAATGATCTACAAATAAAACAATATGTAATGGAGCAATGTGGGACATACAGTGGCTATTATCTCCATGTTGTCATGGAGACAGGACGGATGTGTCTGTAAATTATGTCAAACAGGTTTGCAAAACATGGCTAACGTTAGCATTGCTAACAACACCAGCCTTAAGTCCTCCTTGCAGGTTAGCGTGAACATGCCTGAGCTAAATGTGGTTACAAATCACTCCGGTCAATATGCCAGTTAAACATAACACAGCCAACATATAACTTTATCTCCATTTTATAGATCTAAATACTGACAAAATGTGTTGCCCCACAGGATCCACTGTCCTGTCGTTTACTATCTGGTCATGGTGCAGCATGAGGCCAGATGGCAGCAGACACTGACCGGAGCTACAGCCCCAACTGGTGGCTAAACGAGCTTTGACAGGCTATGGCGCTTTTGACAAAGTCTGAAAGCAAACTGAACCAAATGAAAAATGCAACAATGAATCCACTGAACTTCTTATGTGAAAGCAACGTAAGTCTATTTGGTCAAAGTAAGAAAAGAAGGGTATAAGAAAATCTATAGTATTAAAGATAAAATGTTTTCTGTATAAAGTAAGACATGGCCTCAGTTTCCAACTCAAGATTTGGCACATTTAAAGAACTATAAATCTCAGAGGTCTTACTATTCTGTGATGTACAGTACACATTTGTCTTTCCCTTTCATCCCTTCTCAGTATGTTTTCCCTCCTGCCATATCTAATGCGTAACTCTACAATCCTTCCTCCACAGCCCTCACTTCCTGTATCTCTCTTTCTTTTTGTCAAACACACACACACTCACTATCTCTACCCATCACCCCTCGTCTCCTCTCTGTCATCAGTAGCCAGTCAAGGTCAGAGGTTTTTATTTTTAGTCGCCCAATAACAAAACAGCACGTCCTACCCGACACTGAAAGACACTTGTGTGAGCGTCCACCCCTTGGGCCCTGCAGCGTTTAAACAGAGAGCACGGCGGTCGGTCCCCAGACGCCTCCGCACGTCTCTGCTGCCACAGCCACAGCAGCCATGGTGATAGCAGCAACACAGCAGTGAACCAGCTTGGGGCATGTGGGGAAAAAAATGAGTTCCACTAAATAGATGATTGTCTTGAGAGCGAATGACTAATTGTGAAGCACAACATGTTTCAGAAAAAAAGAGGAAAATATTAGGGCCCGACTGATGTGGGATTTTTGGGGCCGATATCGAGATTAGGGAGTGAAAAAATCTGAAACTGATATATCAGCCGATATCTTTTTTGAAACTATTTTTGATCTGTAGAGATGGATAGATATAGATTTACACATTTAATGCATCGATCCCTCAAATACAGTTATCAAACACTTGTGGAAAAGATATATAACGAAGACAAGATGGTCACTCACCTGGAAAGTAACTGAGCATATACATGAATCACCGCTCGACCCTGATGCTTGCTGTAATCCAGATAGCACCCTCTGCTGGTGAAAGAGAACTGCTATTGTAATACAATGATACTCAAATGAAATTATATTTGACTGGTGAATAAATCTAGAAATATCGGCGCATATCTGCGACAAAATTAGCAGATATCAATTTTCACTTGATGTGCTAATATCCATACTCAGTCGGGCTTTAGTGGATACAAAATGTACACAGACGATCCCAGAGTTGCTAGATTTAACTTTATGATGTTGAGTGAATATAATGAGAATGAATTCAAAAGGGACTCCCAGCATGAGTAATTAGTCATTATCCTGTTAATAATATGAAGAAGAGAGATCAGAAATGATCAGAAACCGGCTCAGACAAAAGGCTGAGAGCTGAGGAGGGTTTTGGCTCCTGATTGGTGCATTGTTTAGTTTGTGTCAAGCAAAGTTTTGGTCCGGCGGTTTATGGAAAAGTCCATAACGGATGGCTTTTGAAGGAGCACAGAGGGGAGGGGCTGGGGAGGGAATGCTACTTTCAAAATCATGCTAGTTTTTGAAAATTACCAAGATTCAAACATCAAGGTTCAAGGTATACTTCATGATGCCAGAGGGGCAATTTGTTTTCCAACCAGCTGAGTTGCACACACACATAGAACACTGAAACACACACATCAAGGGGAGAAGGATTCACATGATGCTCTGGAGGAGGCCAATGGTACCAGGGACAAACGAGTTCTTAAATCTATTGGTCCTGCACCTATAGGCAGAGTATATCCGTGACCAGATGGCAGCGGACTGTACTCTGCATACAGGGGGGTGAGTGCAGTCAGCCAGAATAGCCTATGCTTTCTTTGTAGCTCTGACTCCGTATGAAAAGGGCACGATTCTGGAAAAGTAATGCCAGCAATTTTACCTCACATTCACATATTCCAACCTCTTCTTATGATTCAGATGAAGAGATCCAAAACCAGCAGATAGAAGAGACAAGGTCAAAACTGCAGACTCAAGAAAAGAAGAGTAAAACTTTTTCATAATACAGTCGACATTTAGATTCCCAAGTTTGCGATGAAAATAAATACTCTGATCTGCCTTTGCACATACCGCAGCAATGATGGCATCAAAAGTTATTTTGTCATCAATTATTGTCCCCAAGTATTTGAGCTTTTGGCTGCCCACAGCGAGCGCTCCTGAGCTAGTGGGGGGTTCGACACCTTGCTCAAGGGCGCCTCTGCAGTGCTTGGAAGGTGAACTGGCACCTCTCCAGCTACCAAACCAATTCCCAGGCTTGGTCTGTACCGGAACATGAACCGGCGACCATATGGTTCCCAACCCAAGTCCCTACAGACTGAGCTACTGCCGCCCCAGTGATGATAGAGACTGCTATGTAAAGAGACCATCAGAAGTAACTAATCCATTCATACGCTGCTGATGAAGCAGCGGGAGCAACTTGGGGTTAAGTGTCTTGCCAAAGGACACATCGGACATGTTGCTACAGGAGCTGGAAATCAAACCCCCGACCTTCAGATGGCGAGACTCCCAACTCTACCAACTGAGCCACAGCCGCCAACATTGAACTGAATAATGTAAAAAAGGAAGGCAGTTTCAGTAGCGTTCAGTTAACGATTTTGTCACACCTACCCTGGAGCAGCTTTTAAAAAACATTATGAAGAAATAATCAGTCATGAAAATGGTGGACTGAATTGCTTCCAATGCATCAGTATTGATTTCCCTTCATTTCATGACCAGCTCAAAGTAAGACTTAACATTAACATTGTTTTTACTTTGTAAGTGTAATGCGTATGAAGTGTTGACTGTGAGCAAGATGCAAAGGAAGGATTAATATGGACCCTGAGGCTAACGGTTGGAAACCCCTGTTTTAGAGAGCAATGTGCACACTCATCATGAGGATATGTTTGCATATTTTAGCATGAGGTCCATGCGCCAATATGACCATTTGGACGTTTGTTTTGAATGATGCTACAGTAAGTGTAGGTGTCAGGGTCACACAAGTACTGTTATGGCTAAAAATAGACTTCTGGAAAAAGGGAAAAAATTAAGGAAATGGAGGGCCCTCGGTAGGATGGCAATATAAGGCTGTGTGTATTTGTGACTTGAAGTGCAAATGGACCTGCTGCAGAAATGTGTTTCTCAAATTGGGACATACCAAACAACATTGGTCATGGGGGTAAGAATCATTATAAAAACAACCGTATCCATTGCCAAAAATAATCCTTTGCAGTAATGGAGGTGGTGGGGTTGTATGTCCGAGTAAACATGGGATTTTCCCCATCGAGGATTTCGTTCATATTGCACTTGTTGGGGGATTATTTTGTCTCTTAGCCGTACCCATGAGCCAGGGGCTGAGCAAATCCCTCATATTTCACACAATCTGCTGCAACTCATCCTTACTGCAACTGCAAATAATACCTCCATCAACGGGCCGAGTCGGGCAACTCATACAAACAGCCCACAGCCAGTTGCCTGGGCCTACAGCCAGACACTCCAAACCGTGCCTTTCCTTCGTCTGCCTTCCTTCACAACTGAAAGGACTTGACAAATTGAACACAATATTTCCAAGACATATTCAGTATCAATGGTTTGTCAAGAAGGGCGGGCGGGGGGAGTTGGAAAATCTCCCAATTTGCAAGTGTTGGAGTAACTCTGGACGAGCCAACAGACAGAGAGAGAGAGCTTCTTGAATATTTATTAGGCATTATGTTTTCTTCATGGCACCTACGGCACGACATTATCTGCATTTGTTTATCATTTTTCAATTAAAATAACATTTCACTGAATACAGAAGTAGCAATTCCCTAATGCCTGAGCTCTCCAAGCACAGCACTACAATTAGACTCAATTAGCAAACTATCTACATCCATTACAAACGCTCAATTGAATGCCCACACAAAGCTGAGAAAAAAGAAAAAAACAGTTTGAGTGACCTATTCCTTTTGTAGAGTGGGATAGCTCATAACCACTTAAGCCTCATCCCAGATGTTAAGATGGAGAGTGAGACAAGATTCAGCTGCTGAAAGATTAATAAATGCTGCTGAAAAGCAGGACAGAAAATGCTTTTAGAGGTACTCCATGCAATGGGGGAGGAAAGGCATTGATTTTCCTGTTGGAGTCATCGCAAGATGGTGCTCCTTTGGCGAGGCAGGCTTTCATGATAACAGCGCTGGCCTCTCAGTGACCTGTGAGGTGTGCCTATTAAGGAGGCATGAGGTATTTAGCAGCTCGGCTCAAAAGAGCTTTCCTTTCCTCCTTAATTCCTGGTCCTTTTTCTGGTCACTGGCCAGATTTCAGGTGGACAGATCAATGGGAGAAAAAATGACCCGTAAATGATACATCGATGGAATAGGCGGTGTCTCCTGGCAGCGAGCAGGAAATGATTGTCCGCTTGTCTGTGTATCATCCTCTGACATCACCGCAGCGATCAGAGCATCACGCCTTCCATTACGCAGATCAATAGCGATTTTCCCCTTGCAGGCTTTCAAAGTTTAACGGATGTAGGGAAGAGGGAGCGACCCGGTCCACTCTCACAGAGAGACAACATATGAAGAATCTACAGATGGTCACACAGTGATTTATGTGTGATACACATACAGCAGCACAAAAAGACAGATAGAGAGAAAAAGCAGATGTAATCCAACCAGGAGGGAGATGGTCATGGACAGACACCGATGGAGATTTACAGCACCCAGAGAGTGATATATAAAGTGTAAACAAGCGACAGATTGCCTGCCATCCACCCACATACACACGGCTGCATTCCAATCCCGCCGAGCCGGCCCGTTGCCACTGGCAGCCGGTGTTGGTAATGGCGCTGCACTGGCTCAAAAGGAGTGCCGTGTGGTGGTCGCCAAGCGATAAAGCGTACATTCAGCTGAGCTGATTGTACCCGAGCTGGGCTGCGAGGATAAGAAATTAGCTGTCTGCAGTTGTGACACCAGTATCAAACTACAAACACAAACTAGGTAGGGGCAGATTTAAATTACAGTTCTGTAAGGAGCTGCAATATAACAATTAATGGTCATGGCAACAGATCACACTGAGATACACTTTCCCATTCACCATGAAGTCTAGGGACAGATGACAGCAAAAACTCCATGAAAGGGTTTGATATGAAAAAGGAACAGACCGGGGTTCAAACATCACAAACACATGAAAATATAGGCTATAACAAAGAGACAAAACGCCAACCTGAATCAAAGGCAAGACATAATCCTGTTGAGTAATGGCACTTTTTAAAAGCTAAAACATTCTGTAAAATCTTATTTTGACATAATCAACTTTTATCAAGAGCATCAAAACCAAAGTATGACTTGTAGCATGTTCCAACTTGTTGGGCAATGAGCAGCTGATTGTTTTAAATGCATATACAGTAGCTGACATGTCCCTATAACATGGAAATGAAATGTATCATATCAAGCAGCAACCTCCTGTGTTGAAAAATGATGCAAAATCCTGCAGTTCCTCAAGTGTCCACTAGAGGCTGGCAGCAGAAGCACAGGAAGTCACATACACACCCATTCTAAAAAAACTGTTTTTACAGCAGAGATTAACATGTTTACAGCCTGGTTCAAAAAACAAATAGGTCTGATTAGCTCATGTCTCAATCAGCACACACTGTACGGGGGGGTGCATGTTTTGATGACTCATCAGTTATTCACAATAAGGCGTGTAGCTGACCTGATTGACAGGTGGGCGTGGTGTAACTGTTTGTCAGGAGGTTTAAAACCCGCCTCAGCTCCAGCTCTCAGTCTGTTGTTAGGTTGACTGAAAGTTAGACTGAGACAGCATTTCCAGCATGGAGACCGCCATCGATGGGACTCCAGCGCCCTCTGCAGGAACAGACTGGTGACATCACTCAGGCTTTGTGCATTAATATTTACAGTCTATGCATCATACTTATATAACTCTCTATTTATTTTGTCTTTGAATGAAGAGTTTTTGCAACACAATATCAGCCTGCTGCTGCTCAAGCTTCTCCTCTCTAACCTCTGCTTCGATAACTCCACACAGCTGGACGGCTTCATTAGGTATACGTATGTTGCTCGCTCTAAACAAAATGCAGAGAATTTTCACTACACATGAAGCTCCCTTTGGCTTTTTTAGAGCTTCACCATGGGATGAAATCCACTGTAGAGCTCACTCTCATCTCTCTTACTACTTAATTTCTGGCCTTCTCTGGCAGCAGGAAGCAACTCTTTAAAATCCGCCTGAATGATATCTGCTCAGCCAAAAGAGGAGAGGAGCTCTAAAACAGCCAGTAGAAACTTGTCAAAGCAGGTAGGAGCCTTTTTTTTTATTCTGCTAATCTCATGAATCTAAATTTAAACAGCCCACTTGCCCAAAATGGTTAAGATTTAAAGTTTAACTTTAAAGAACATTAAATCTCTGCAGTCAGCCATCTCAGGTTAAAGAAGGACCATTAGCCTTGATAAAACCCTGTAGACTGACCCCCAGAGGAAAAGAAATGCGCACATATCATCCAGCTGCGTGCTCACACACACACGGACACACACTTTAATCCTGCGTCCATTCACCCATGTGACTTTATGGACGCCTTCCTGTCCATAAACCCAGGAGATGGAATAGCGAGGAGAGGGAAGGACTCAGGAAGAATTGCCCAGTAAAACACTGCGCCCTAATCTGTTGTTACCAGCTCAAATCCTCGCTGTTATTAAACGCCCTCGATCACCTCCCGGCTGCATTTTATTAAGTGTATGCATTTGGCAGGACCTTGGATTCTCTGCCACTTCGGCCTCAACATCGGGAGAGGAGTGGAAAAAGTAAAAAAAAAAATTTAAAAAAAAGACAGGAATGATGACCTGTGTTGTGAAATTGGGAGGTTGTAATAACTTCAATCCTCAGAATAATAGAATCTCAATATCATAAAGAAGTAAGCTGTGAGTAAAGTAGCAGAGGGAGGAGGGATAGAGAGAAAGACAAACACAGGGAGAGAAAGTTTAGAGGAGGGCGGATGACATTTTCACATGCACAAATGCTTAACTGTCTGTGTGTGTGTGTGTGTGTCGGCATCACGGGGTGTCAGACATTATAAGTGTGATTATCCTTTCATTCCCTTTGCTGTACGACAGTGCATGAGCAAATTGCTTTCACATCAAAAGGAGTCGGCTCTTTGCAGTGTCACAGAGCGAAGGTTTTAATCCCTTTCCTATTGCCTGTGCGTCTCGACACTGCTACCTCTGTGTTTCATCATGCAGCTTCAGCGACTCCCGAGAATACAGGACAGACAAAAACAAGTTTGAATGTAAGAAGAGCTAACAAAGCCGGGGTTGTTACCGAGGGCTCAGTTGCAGCAGCTAGGAGTAGCATAGCGCACCAGAAAACAAAAGGTAATCCAGCTGCCCTCCCGTCGGGAATGGAAAGCCTGCTTTCAGATTTGTAGAAAAACAGAGGAAAACAACACTGCCCTACTTCAAATCCTCCGTGTTTTTTAATTTTTCATGTCTCTTCTTCACCTGCAGTATGAATTCTTACAGAAGTAACAAGATGTACAGATTGTCCCTGTTCAAAGTGACGACTCCCAAGATCCTTGGGCCTCAACAGAGGACAAACTTGTCTGTGACGGTCATTTTTCAAGACACAGAAAAGGCGAGCATGTGACTTAGGACAGACTTATCAAGGCCTGGTCGTAGCTGGTTAGACTTTGCTCTGACACCTAGTGTTTAAAATGGGTACTGCAGTCCAAATTTTAATCATTGTAGAGAGCTGTCTCCCCCCCTCCTCTCTAGAGTCGGTTCTCACACAGGTCACCATGTGGTGGACACTGAAGCTTCAGTGTTTATCCAGCTCTGCATCAGTCTGTAAACCTTTCTGTGTTCTAACCTCTCTCCATTTTTCAAAAGCATCTCCAATATTGATCCTAGTTTGAGCACGTTTCTGCTCGTGGAGCTTATTAGAAACATGCAGAGGCTTTTTTAGGCCGGGTACAATCACTTCTATCTGAACTAGTTCTCTCGCCCGCTTCCATGGAGCTGATGCTGCCCCGTCTCTGTTAATGGGAGAAAAACCAAATTCCAACTTTCTAATTTGAATGCTCACTACTTATACACACAATTAAAACGTATGCTGGATATTTAAATGCAAAGCAGCAACCACACGCTTTGGATGTTTAATGTCAAGATAAGAAACGGGGACAAACAGGCCAGCTACACATAATTCAAAACATTTATTTATATGAAAATGCAACAGATAACATCTTTAAATGTGATTCAACAAAATCTCCATCCAATTTTCTCGAGCTGTGCTTTCTCACTCCGCTTCTCTTTTCCGGCCTCATTGTGGTCTTCCTCTTTCAATTTCAACCTGTCAGTCAGTCTCTCACCTATTCTGTGCTCCTGCCTCTTCTGACCTCTTCAGTCTGTCACAGATTTCCATCGCCTCTTTTTATTTATTTATTTTTATTCCCTTCTAGCATCTGCATATAAACCTGAGACCCTGCAGCCTCCCCTCCCAAGGCGCTGGAAATGGAGAGAAAGTGGCAAAGGCGTGATTACGATGTCAATTCATAAACACGGCACCCCGAGAGACTTCACAGATGAAAGCACGAATGCAACTGGAAAATCTCGCATCCAGACGGAATAAGTGATCCGCCACCCAGTAGAGCAACCAGTATACACACACAAAGACAGAGGTAGGAAAGAAGAAGTGAGTGAAAAAAGATGAAGCTTCTCAGAGGTGGACGGAGTGTGTAGACGTGTGTGTGTGTGTGTGTGTGTGTGTGTGTGTGTGTGTGTGTGTGCATGACCCCTCCACAGGTGGTCCGGCCTCCTGGCTGGAGGCAGCGGGAGAGAACTGTCACAATTCAAACAGATGGAAAGAGACTCACCAGGACTGAGAAAGGCTCAGAGGGCAGAGAATAGCAGGGCTGGGTGTCACGCACACACACACACACACACAACAGTCATTTCAAATGGTCTTGAGCATCAGGTGGCCTGCGCTCTAGTGCTTGAAAATACCACCTGGGAAATGCCACACAGCTAGATATAATCCATTTGTTTGGGGACCAGTGGCATAGCATAAAAGGAAGGGAGCCATTGATATTTAAATGGCGTCCCCATATGTGTGTGTGTGTGTGTGTGTGTGTGTGTGTGTGTGCGTGCGTGTGTGTGCGCGTGTGTGTGTGCGTGTGAGCGAGAGAGAACAAGAGAGAGAGACAGAAAGGCAGGCGCTGTACGTTCTCCAGCAACATGAAAGTGTGATTTTTGAGATGCAGTGAAGGATTAGAAAGTTGATTTTTCTTTGCATTGATGCGGCAGAGACAGAGCGTTTCATATCCTCTCGATATATTCCAGCATGGCTCTTAAAAGTGCTGATGGAGGAAGGGAGGCTCGTGCAAATCATTTGTGGTTTCAAGACACAGCTGAGGTCGGAGACAATTATTTGATTTCTCTTTCAGCACTTTCTCAGATTTTCTTTTAACACATTCAGTCAGGGGAGGGATTTCCTGCAGGTGGATTGGGTTTGTGTTTTTAAACATTCAACTACAGCTTCTTTTAAAATCCCCTTGCAGAGCAGGTGATGGACTAACTCATCTCTATGATTAGATCTTTAACAAACAGGGACATGTCTAGAATTTTTTTTTTCTAGCTGAGGTGGCCCAACTAGGGGACCGACTTATAAAGGGGTGGCCATTGTGCACACACACAAACAATGTATGTAATTGATTTACCTGTTCTATCCCAACTAATCATGTCTACTTTAAGTAACACAGGAGGATGGAAACATATAAATCTTCTTTAGTTCTCAGAGGAATCAAAAAGTAAATGCACGTCTGAAGTCAGAGTCTAAAGTGGTTAAAAACTAGCATGAAAACTCCGGCACACTGTCCATCCTGCAAAGAGACAATCATCTGCAAAGTCTCGTTACTCAAGAAAATAAAGTGTCAGAGTTTGTATGCTAATAGTTACGCTCATTCCTCTCCTTCGCATCTGTTTCATGAAATAGATGTTTGAAGCATTTTCCAATTTAAAGTACTAACAAAAGAAAACATCTTAGATTTACATGTAACAGAAACTACTAGCAGCTTGCTAGTCCCACCTCTGATGGCAAATAGCCAATCATAGTTTAGGATATTGTGATGACACATGTGGCGGCCAATAGCATTTCAAAGTGGGACATATGCCACCCCTGACTCCATGCTCACACACACTTTAATCCTGCACCCAATACTCTCTGGAGACGCTGCTGCTTACAAATTATAGGTTCACATTTCTCATACAGCACAGGGACAAATAAATGAGTGCAATTTAAGTACATGGATAATACGTGTGTGCTTTTGATCTGGGGATGTTTTCAAGGTTTGGGATAGACCTCATATCTCCTAATATCTAATGCTACAGGAGGCAGTAAATTTGTTATCCAATAAGTCTTTTTGGCAAAAATTTGGATTGACTCCTTCAACATGATTTAGATTTCAAAGTTGGGTTAGAAAGAGTCGTAATCCTTTTTCTTATTTAATCCTTTTTTCTTTTGGCTTCTTTGATGCAAAGAAAGATAGAGATTTTATATTTCAATGATTACATTAAATCTCCTGTCAGAAGTTTTCAGCTGGTTATGAACCGAGCTAAAATGAATGCTGATGCCTCTCACTTGCCGGCCATCACATCTGTATACGAGCGAGACATCCATGCGGCTTCTGAGCAAGCAGCGCTACAGCACTGATGAAAACAAGAGGCTCTTATAAAAAACAGCTCCATAAATATGAATCAGGGTGGTGTCAGAAAATAATGAACTTCTGCTCCCTTGATACCAAAGAGAGAAGAAGAAAAATCTACTAAGAATATGTTTTATTATACACACAGAAGTGTGAAAATCAAGCTGACAAGCAGACATCCAGCTGCAGCCTTGTGGTGATTTCAGTGTAATCCTCTAAATATTTAAGCTCTTTGTGTGCACTAATTTGTGTTCCTCTCGGTTCAGACCACATTTTTCATGAGCTCATGCTCCGCTGTGTCCGCGTTCTCTGCTGAGTGTCGCTGTGTTTATTATTTCTCTTTCTCTTGAAGAGACCAAACACGCTAAAGAGTTTTTTTATTTATTCTCCTTTTATTTTCTCACAATCCAACATGTGATATGAGAGCTGTCTCTCTCAAATCCAGAGCATTCAGGACCAGAATCTAAAGTTAGAAGGAGGACATACTGGCTGCTGCATTGTTGTCAGAGAAGCCAGCACTTCAACACAGCATGTTTCCTTAATGTCTGATCATATAGTAAGGTCACTTTATCATTTCACTCACTACACATCTTACTGATTGGACGTTTCACTCTTTTTTTGCCTAATACAACCCAAACATTAAGCATAGCTTTGGCAGATCAGAAATCTGGCACAGAATATTAAAAGCAGCAGACTGACGTCTGGTAAAGGCTGAAAGAGTTTCCTCTAATGGACTTTATGTCTACATGTAATTAAGTGAACTTTTCTGCGAGCAGGTTGCAGCTCTGTTGCTTATTATGCAGCTCAACACGGCCTCCCCTTCTGACAATGCTCCCTGGCTACGAGCTCGGCGTGGGGCCCCTCCACTCTCTCAGACAGATGTTAGGACCGGGCTCGGCCGTAGACTCCCACTATAATGAGAACTCGAGGGGGCGCGGGCCCACACTTACAGAAACACACACTAACGCACACAAACTCATGTATGAAGAAATTCAACACCACACCATGCCTTTTACAAATTAGCAAAAAAAATAACAGCAGCAGACGTAACCCCAGCACAACACGAGAACCAAACAGCGAGGAGCAGGAGTGGCGGGTGAGCCAGAGGTGGATTCATGATTTAATAATGATGTGCTTGTTAGAAAAATGAGTGACCTTCACACACACATACACACGCACGCACACAGGCATCCATGTTAACACAGTGTGTCTCCAAGTGACAAGATATTCAAATAGAGGGCAGGAGAGCGGAGGAGGTGTGTGTGTGTGGGGGGGGGGGGGGTTTGCAGACAGAGAGGGCCTGAGAGTGTGCGTGTGTCTCTTGCCAACCATTTTGGAGTGTTTAATGAATGAACCTTAATTATTCACAGCCCAATTATTAGCTTCCAGGCCAGGATGTCCAAACATGAACAACAGAGAGCATGCTTATAGAAGAAATCATGATTTATATTGGTGTTTTCTGCAGCTATGCAAAAAGTTCTTCTTTGCTTGTATGAGTCTTTATGAAGGTCAAACTTGCCCACTCACACCACACTCACACACCGACAGTTGAGGCTGCTATTTAAAGGGTCCATCAGTTTTAACTAAACCATTCATACTAGCCGCTGACGCAGCAGCGGGAGCAATCTGGGGTTCAGTGTCTCGGCCAAGGACACTTTGACATGTGACTGCAGGAGCTGGGGATCGAACCCCCGACCATCCGTTTGAGGAACGAACCGACCGTACCATAGAGCCACAGCCACAACCATGAATATGTAACAGAAAAATGCATCTGTGTATGCATGTAGTGATGTTTTCATTATGCTAAAGTTTGATGCTAACAGTCTCTTTAGAGCGGCCCTCAAACACACAGAACATAATAAAGTCGACAACACGAACTCCAACAGCGTAATTGTGATTTAAAAAATCAGCTTTTAAATGTCCTTAACCCAATGTCATCCCACAGAGAGACTCTCCATTGGGGTCCTGGTGAAAGAGAGGCAAAAACTGAAAGACGGAGAGACAGATCCCGCAGGGAACGGGAGAACAGTGAGATAAGACCTGGCTAAGCCTCACCATCAGTAATTACCTCCACATGAATGCTACACCAGGAAATCCCAGCAAGATCGTGGAAAAAGATGAAGACAAAAAGAATGAAAAAACATTTTTTTTAAAAGAGAAGAGATCGAATTAGTGATATGATAGGCTCTGGGATAAGACAAAAGCAGACATGAATAAGTGTAAGATGGAGGGAGATAAAACAGAAAGTGAACACAGGGGGAGTGAAAGGATGCAAAGTGATGGGAGGTGCAGGTACACGGTGACCCAAATCCTCCTCCTCCTCCTAGTGAAACAGGGGGAGCTGCTTCTGCTGCAGCCAGGCTAACAGTCTGCCGCAGGACCAGAGTGAAGGATGAAGACACACAGGACACAAATATGAGCAAAAGCAGCGGCTGCAGTGTGACAGCTGGTCTAAATCACTACAAACACATAGGGGCATGCAGGTTTGAAAAACTATCAAATTGTGACAAATTTGTTATTTGGCTAACTGCGAGGGCCTCTTGGGGTTTTATATGAGCTGACAGCCATTCTCACTGCCCCCCACCCCCATCTCCACCCCTACCTCTCTCATTCGCTCTATTTTCTCTCTCTCTCTTTCTTCATAGAAAAGGAGACAGGAGCACATTTGTGATTTCTACCAAAACACACACGGACAAATGAGGCCCTTGGTGTCCCGTTAAAAAATGAAACAACCCAGCAGAGAGGTCAGGCCTCTTAGGATGTAACCTAGACACAGGTACACACACACATACACACATAGACACACACATAAACACACACACATATATTATGAACCTATGCACACACATGTTTTGTCTTGCAATTAGTGAACCCGTGCATCGGCCACAGAGAACGGGTGTGCACTTCAACAGAAGGCAGAGGAGGAGCTCACAGTGTGTGCAACTGTGTGTGTGTGTGTGTGTGTGTGTGTGTGCGTGCGTGTGTGCGTGTGTGAATGGCCCAGTTACAGCCGAGGGATAATATCGCTGCATCCGTGACAGGCCTTCCACACAAAGCTTGTCCCACCTGTTCTTTTCAAACGCCCCACCTGTGCATGAGTGTGTGTGAGCAAACATTGCTACAGATGCGATGCTGTGAAGGACACAACATACTACATTTATATAGCTCAAGTAGCGATGCGTCGCCTGTCATAACTCATGACAAACACACACACACACACAAATGCTGCACACACCTCTACATATACTCATCACAAAACTGCAGGCTTCATGGATCATTGTGCAGAGATTTCTAAAGCAGCTTCAAAATATGGCAGAGCAGCCGGTACGTGCAAGTTGTTGGCCACAACTCAATACTCTACAGACTGTAGGAACTCTATTTATTTTTAGATGCTTTACGGTCTTTGGCTCCTTGCCTCTGATCCTAGAGAGAGTAATGGACGCGTACACACACACACCATCATCTGTATTTGTTTAACTCCCAATTAGTCCTCCGAGTTTAGATCCACTGAAATCTGTGTGGAAACCAAAAGGTGGCCATGTCCAGGTTCTTTCTAAACAATGTTATGTTTATGTCATGAGTTTTTCTGTTTGTTTTTACCAAAAATTATACTTGATACTATTCCATCCCTCATTAAATATGAACAATATCCTTGTTGCTTTGATCATTTGTCAGGAAGTGGTACAGCATGAAAGCCTACAGAAAGACACGCTTATTAAGTAAGGAAAAGTCACCTTTGAGTGTTCCTCTATAACATTCGATTTTAAGTACAGCATGACATGTGGCGACTTCAAACATTTGGATTGCACTCGTCCATCTTGGTAACACGAGAAATATTCTGAATGCCTCATCATATGTCATTCTCATTTTAGCTTTACTGTGATGTCACCACAAGTGAGCAGTGTACAGTAGGCTCTAAAAAGCTCTGTTTTAAAATTGTCCGTTCACATCTGAAATGTGCATGCCAGCATATTAGCTTGAGCATACAGTGACATCATTTGAGGCAAATCACCAGGGTTGAATGAGTCTGCAAAGGGGTTTGTACAGTACCAGGGAGGGCTGCTTTAAATGGGCTAAAGGGGAAAGCCCTCCCTTTCTTTTTTACATCAGATTGTTTTAAATGTTGATGGCACCTTGAGTAGAAACTGGACCTAACAGTTATAAAAACAACGATCGTTAAGATGGTTTCTGTACTGATCTGAGCTCTGAAGAACAGCCGTCAATGTTGTCCCTTGCGCACTTCCTGTCAGCACCTGTGTGTCCGATCGTTTGCACTTACTTTTTTCTAGATCCTTGCTTGTGTTGTACTTACTTGCTGAGGTCTCTTTGGATAAAAGCGTCTGCTAAGTGAATTGTAGAAAAACATACAATATCTCTCAATGGGCGTATTTTTCACAGCTCAAGCACTGCAGCCTTCTCTTCCATTCACTTCTGTAGTGTAAAGGAGTGACAGGTGTCATGACACGCTCCCTTGATTCGCTGATCATTTGGGTTGATTCAGCCCCCAGGCCCCCCCGACTATCAACCAAGGAAAGAACTGCAGTGTTACAGACTGTAAAGAAGCTACGTCCATCTCTTAATTTAAGAAGATATCTACTTTACTTTAATGAAATAGATTGTTCCTTATGTTAAAATCAAGGTGATTTAGATGCTATTTATGTTAGCCGAATAATTGCACATGTTAGCATCAAGCTAACAAACTAAGATGTGCAATCAAGAACCAGCCACCACTGGCATGCATCGCTTGGCTCTGGTTCCCAGCTGAACAGCGGTGTGTTTGAAATATACTGTTTGTTCAACTTCCTTATTTCTTACAACACATCCTGTCAGGATTAATACTTTTATACTCAGGCAAAGTATGAAACACAGATATCAAATAGTGCTAGCTTGGCAGAAAACAATATGTTCATGCACGAGCCTAGCATTCATAGTAAGAAGATGATTGTAAAAACAGGTTTTTAAGTTATTGAAAATATCCTATAATCCTGTTTTACATCATCATTATGTCCCGCTATGAAAGAGCTCCATATTAAAACAGAAACTGCTAAGCACTGCCACTGAAAGGCTGCACATCTCCGAGCCATTTTCACCCGTCCATCTGTCACTCATCAGTCACTACTCAGCCTTATCATAGCTGTGACAAGCTGTCAGGTCCCTGGTGTGTTCTCACATATCTCCACCCCTCCAATATTCCTGCACACTGCTGTATGCAAATGGCCACTCACAGCGAGGCACGAGCTAATGGGAGAGACAGAATCGTCCTGTTGGACTGCTTTCAGCACAATGGATAGCTCCATCGCTGCAGTTTCCTCGCTGGGTGTCATTGGCTCATTTCAGCACCAAGGACAGCGCCAGACAATCGCTTCATGTCTGCTCGAGTATAACCAGACGTTTGTCTCGCTATTTGCAGCATTCCTAAAGCAGAATAAAAACACTCAGACATGAAAACAAAGCAGTTATGCAGCTTAAAGGCCTTTATAGTAAAGCAGGATGCATCAACATGTATTAAATATACATAGGCTTATTTAAACAGCGTTTAAAGAAGGATTTTTTTTTTGTTGCGCATCCAGTTCCTTTGGCTTTCCAAATACATAGTGACTCATATATCAGTGAGCTTTGGTTTGATGAGAATGTAGATAATGCAGGTAAACAGGCAACACAATCACTTCCTGTTATTGCCACTACAGGATAGCTGACAGACTCTGCAGCACCAGTTGGCTGGCTGGACAAACGCCAGGGGGGGTTGACACTACAGTATTGTAACTCACAACAACCAGCAGCTCTAAATAGCATGTCATGTATCAGCTCTCTATCTGCGGACCTCAGGCTGATGGAGATATAACTGCCAAAAAGGAGAGAGACACCAGGTGCCTCTGCATCCACAATTTTAAGAACACTTATCTGGTTCTGTTTCCATGCAGCTCTGAAGACGGTAAAGGCGTATGTTTTTTGTATTTTGTTTTTGTTTGTGTGCGTTCAGATATGTTTGGGTGTATAGGTGGAAACTCTGCCAGTTTCCTACTCAGCCTGTAAGTGGCCAACATATGGGATGACAACTGTTGCCTTCATGGGGAAATGGATGAATTAATTGAAATTGAGCACAGATAGGAGAAGAGGCACGGGAGTGATGAGCACTTAACACAATCATCAAGGCAATGCCACACCGGGATTGGTTGTGCTCATTGTGTGTGTGTGTGTGTGTGTGTGTGTGTGTGTGTGTGTGTGTTTCTGTTTGTGCTGAGATTTAGTTTAATGAAGGAAAGAATTAACTCTTGATTAATGTGTCTGCGGGCAACCCAATACCTGAGGATAATCATCAAGCTGCTAGCAAACCATTAGCAAATACACGCTGCTAACAGTTTCTGATCGGGTTGTGTGTGTGTGGACTGACAATAAACGCCGTGTGTGGATGTTCACAGTGCTCAAACAAATGCTGCAGATGCTCATGCACGGCTGACCTGAATATGGATCAGCTGTCCTCAGCCTCAGTAACTTGCAGGACTTAATCTTAAACAGATAGAATTTAAATGGGACATATGATGAAAAATCCACTTGTACAGTGTTTCTGAACATATATTTGGGTAACCTGAGTGTCTACTGACCTACAAAATGTGAAATAAACCCATCCAGTCCTTTGTTTGTGGTCTGCATAAGTCTTACAACTCAGAGAAAAATGCTCTGTTTCAAATTTGCTCTCATTGTGATGTCACAGTGGGATTCTGGTAAAAAAAAATCCCCACCCCTCCCCTGATATCTCCACCCATGGACTCCACCCCAAGCCTAGAGAAAAACTTTTGCGTAGGTCTGACATTTTTATTCTTGCTAGTGGAAAACTCAGGGGGGGCTCATTGCATTTAAAGAGACACACACACCAAAACGGAGTGTTCTGAGAGAGCTGGTTTAAACAGGGTCACAAACCTCCTCTGGTGCTTGATTCATGTTATATTTTGACCAAAGCACAGCACAGATGTTTCATTTAGACCACAGGGGACTGTTTGAAAATGTGGAAAAGGGGGATAATATGTCCTCTTTAAAGAAAAAATAGCTTAAGAAGTGGTTTCAGTACATCCACATGAGAAGCACACAATGAACAGAATACAGGTACAGGGCTCGTCAACTTGAAATTCGCCCGCAAACTAAAAAATGTTATCATTTGTTTTTTGAGGCAATGTGGCCTGCATATTTGTAAAAATGTTTGCGGTTGGAAAAAGTGATTTTGAAATGTGTGCAATAAAGTGTTAGGCTGCAGCCCAATGTACACCTGTCCCATATAGAAGGTGGAATATTAATAATAAGTATGGCTGATGATGATGATAGATGAACTTAGCACATAGAAATCACACAAAGTCAATGCCAACACGCAAAGCCGAGAGAGCCGCTGTCGGCATGTCCATTATAAAAGTCCACACTCAACTCCGAGTGCTCCACTTGTGAAGAGTGAAGATTTATGAGTCACCGAGACAAAGATGTGCAGCTTTCTCTCTGACCCTCTATCCTCTCACTCGTCCTCTAACTCTCTCCATCTTCTTCCCTCTGATCATTTCCTCTCAGGTCAGCTGGACCCAGCTGGTGGAGGGGGGGACAGGTCAGGCACCATCTCGCTGTGTGATCCTGTTCTTCTCATCAGCTTGTGTGTGTGTGTGTGTGTGTGTGTGTGTGTGTGTGTGTGTCATCACCCAGCGTTGAAAAATTGAAGAGAGTCCACTGGTGAGATTGGACTGGAGATAAGTGATTGGAGGAAAACAGGAGCAAATGGATGAGAGGTGGACTGAAGTGCGGGCAGAAGGAGTCCTTTGAAATTCCTGGAGAGCTCTTGGGCATGTGTGCATGTAAGTGGTGTTTTCTCCATGTGGTGTAGGCCAAATCAGTGAAGGAGCACGGTGAGAGTCTTACTGGAAACTCAAATGTGTAACAAACTTGATTATCCTGAAGAAGTGGGGGCTAAGTGTATGGCGCTGCAGTGATGACATACTTCATGCTTTGATTTGTACCTATCAAAGTTCAACAAAGAAGAAACACACAGTGTGGTAAGCTGACACTGATTTCTAAAAGCCCTTATCTCGTCTCCGTTTCCTCTTAATCTGCACTCTGGTTTCTTTACTTTTTCTGCCTAACTTCTCTCCTGTACTTTCTCTGGAAATAGACTTACACACTGTCTTCATTCCTCTCGAAGAAAAACCTCTTCAAGCCTCCTGAAGCGCAGATCTGCCCCTTCCAAAAGTTGTTCATTTCAATCCCTTAATCCACTCAAATGTTTTCAGCTGAAAGGCTGTAAACTTCAAAAACAGAGTCTCAAAATGACCCTTCAGTGTCAGCGTTTCAAAAGGTTTTAACCAGCAGACAGAGGTCTCCTCCTGAACAAGCTAACCTAATGATTAAAGCCAATAAAAACACAATGTGACTTTAAAATTCCTCTATCTCCGTTTTTGGTGAATGCAGGACATGTTAGCTTTCGCAGTAATTATTTCACTCTGTTTCATAGCCTGTTAAAAACTCCTCACAGCAGCTTTAATAACAATGTTGTTGTGACTTCTACATCAGACGGACAGCTGCCAGTAGAAAACTGGTAAATGTAAAGCTAACACATGAGACCCGTGTAGACCCTGCAGAGTTTTGTGTGACATCAAACTGGGAAGAAAAGAAACACAACAGTTCTGATTTGACTGACAGGACGTCTGAGCGGGCCGAAGCCTTCATGGAGATTTCAACTCAATTCAGTGAAGTCCCTGGCCTCGTCTCTGATCAAACCCTCTCTCTTTTCTCACATGCACACAGTTTGGTTGGGCAAATCAATGGGCTCTTACCAGCTGTTTCCAAGTACACTCAGCTGTGACCACTCAAAGAAAGCAAAAAGGAAAAAAAAAAAACAAGAATAAAGAAAATGTAGCAGCACTTACTGTGCCGTGCACCCAGTTTAGTTTAATATGGAAAAACACTCTCTCACACTCTGCCTCTGCTACTAAACCAAAACCCTCCTTCTCCTCCTCCATTCTGTTTATTCTCAATCTTAAAAGGCAATACAGACGAAGGAGATCAAATATGAAATGTTGCTAAGATGGAGGGAAAGATGGAGGTAGTTTTTAAGTGTAAAGGCCGTGAATAACCTTGAGTGAAAACACTACTACCAGACTGCTCCGAGGCCGAGACCAGACTAATTAAAGGATCAAGAACAAGTCAAGACCAAGCTCAAGACCAAAGCAAGGCGAGACCGGGACAAGACCAAGACCATAAATATCTGAAAAATCATCATCTTGTGTTTAGGGGGCGTGTCACTCACTTAGAACGTAACACGAGGAAGGATGCAGCCTTAACCGGGGGATACAAATCAAACTACAAATGAACTGAAGTTATTAGTTTAGAAAGAGGAGTGTTCCTTCTTATCACAGTAATGACGTGGAAAAATGGGCTTTCAGTGGTGGTCTTGATTTAACATCTGGAGTCTGTCCAGTCTGAGACCGAGACAAGACCGAGTAAAATGCTTTTAATTTTTGAGACAGGTCTTGAGACCAAGACCGTTCTCCGAGTACTACAACACTACTTTCTATGTGTACAAACACTCATCAAACACGCTCTTATGCTCCTCTCTCCTCATTCCATATTTAACACAGCAGAGGAAAGGAAATGCTTGATTTCTCATTTGCAAAAAAAAGAAAAAAAAGCTTGTGGGTCTTAAAATCTAAAGTTCAGTGTGCTGTAAGGAGCTGTGTGATACTCGAGTCACCCGGCTTGCTGCTGAGCTTCATTTTGATCTAGTAGCAGTAATCGCCGGATCACAGGAACCCTCCCTCTCCTCCCGGTTTGAAGACGGCAGCTTAAACTCATCCATCCTGACTCCCTCTCCTGCTCTTCCTATTGTCTCTGATTGTTGTAGAACTGCGCTGGGATCAGTGGCCTGGCACCCCTTCCATCACCACAGCCTCTTAAGTCCTCCGTCTTCTCAAATAGCGCGGGGCTGCACCCAGATCAGCAAAGCTTTGAGGACGGGAGACAAAGCAAAAAAACAATGTGTGATATTCCTCAATGCTGCTGAGCCCCGATTCTGCACTGGCCGCGGCCAGGATTTGTGCTGCATCCTGTGTCACAGCCTCGTTGGAGGATTTATAGAGTGCTCCCATAATGCACTTCCTCTCTCCGAAGGGGGGGACATAAATCTGCCTCTGTTTTTTTTGTCATCCCCCTTTTTTATTTGCTAATGGGATCCTCAAATGACTATCCCCGTGGCTTTCTTTATCCCCTGTACGCACACACAACCGAACCGGCTTACACCCAGACGCACACACAGAGGCCGTATATAGAAAACCATAAATTATAAGACCTGTGTCAATTAATCCTGAGACTTCACAAGCCGAAAGCTGGTCACCACTAGCCATCTTCCAAAGGCTGAGTATTATATTCCAACTGTCGGCATGTTTACCGACTGAATAAAAATGTACACTGTGTTTATCTGGATATAATGAAGCAGCGAAAAGGTTCCACCAACAAGGAGTCACACACAGTGGGTCGCTGTATTAAAATATACTGTGCTGGTAATGAGCTATCTAAATTCAGAGTTCATATTGCCGGGAATTACACAAAAAGAGGCCCTGGGCAGCACTGGCAAAAAACTCTATAGCTCTTTCTTTCTTCTTCTCTGCCGAGAGATTCTCCCCGTCGAGCGGCAACGCGCTCTGTCCTAGAGAAATCGTTTGAGCGCCAGCGCGCATCTGTGAATGCAATAATTCCTTTGTAAACGACATCACCTCCTCGCCCGTTGCTTGCACATTTGGCGGCTGTCAACATGTTGGCCGCACTCTATCACTCTTCCAAACCCACACATGCCTGCTCACACACAAATAGCACACTTTGAGCTCTGATTACAGACAACTCTGAAACATATCCTAAGTAGACACACACACACACACACATTTAGAAAACACACACAGTCTGAATGGATGACTCAAGGGTGAGAGTGATTAAAGGCAGTCGCACGTCCACGCTTTCCTGGAATGAAACGGCGGCTAAACAGAAAATGACAGGGGTAGCGGCGCTTCAAAGTTATCTGGAAAACAGGTTTGCATATTGCCGCTACGGAGGCGGATTCCTTTGCAACACTTGACATGAATGCACTTTTTCTGTTGTCGTCTCAAAAACGGAAATTGAGAAACACATTGAAGGGTGAGAAATGGAAAAGCGCTTTAGGTTTGTTGCTTCTACGCTTCTGTTTTTCCTGCCAACTGTGACAGGAGAGGGGAAAGGCGGCGATGGTCAGCGTAGCAACAGATCCACAGAGACAATAGACTCTTATTTTCTCCTGGATTTAACTGCACTGTACAGCGGCCCTCGGGAATCAATTAGACCTGCGGTGAGCTTGGTTTTTCAACCCCTATTGACTTGCCAGTAATTTGTTTACTTCACAGCTCAAGCTCAGGAACTAAAAAAGAGAATAAATCCTTCCTTATAATGCAACTCTCCTGCTATTTCCTGCTGTATTACACATATCATCCAATCAGGTTATATCCTCAAACAGATAAGAGTTGTTTTTTCATGAATACACAGCCACATGATAATAAATCCCATTTAAATGAAAGTGCATGTGAGGCAAAAGCTCGACCTCCGGGCCAGGTCAGGGCCTGCAGCAGGTCTATTAGCATATGTTCTCCTTCCACACACAACTAAGATAGCAGCTGCAGCCCGCCAGACGAGCAGCAGGAATGTGTTTCACTGTGTCAGGAGGCAAGGAGGATGAACAGCTTATCGCACTTCTGATGTCTCTCTGCCGCCAGACGAAACTGACGGGTGTCACCTTGTTATTTCACACAGGAAAACGCCAGACTGGGTCTATAGGGAGTTGATTAGCACGGACCTGTTGCTGTATTTTCCCCAGCTTACCTACGGCACATGCCAGGCACACGGCAAGATTGAGAAGTCCCACTGCAGTGGGGATTCTGGTGGACCTCAAATTAGCTCAGCAGCGAAGCAAAACTGCCAACAGCATGGTGCACATTCATGACATCTGGATGTCATTATCAAATATCAGTGGCTTTGGGGATTATCCCATGTAGGGGATGATTTATCGGCTAACTGCACCTGGGAATTAAATTTGCCTGTTGATAATCCCACAAATGCATATTTTCTCTTTAAAACAAAAGGTTTTATGAAGAAGACTGGTGTGATCAAAGTTTGTGTCAATTTGCAAAAAGATTCAGAAAATTAACTGTAGAGGAAGAAAAACTGTGAACTGTTATGTAGCCTGCAGAGAAACAATCATAGCAGATGTTTACAACTCTTTATTTTTATTGCACTTTCTGGGGATTTCTCCTGCTTTCAAATCTGGATTTTCTTTGTCCAGAAGGTAAATTTAGCTTAAATCTGAGGGTGTTATCTTTTTCTTAACTTAATGATCAGCCACATATACCCCAGTTAAACCAATTTGAGCTCCATATTTATATCCGTAGGCCTTTACATGCCAGTTAGTTTGAATCTGCACCCATGTCTACTCTAAATATGTCCACTAAGAGCATGTTAGAGCAGTAAAATTCAAATTGTTTGTGTACACATACCTGGCCAACAAAGCTGATTGTGAATCTTATTTGCAAACTAAGACATGTTGATGTGTGATGGATGACTCTGCATGTTTCAGTCTACATACCTGAACTGAAATGACCTAATGTCAACAAACTGACTGAATAATAACGCTGCGAGCACGTCCATCAATATTAAAGCATATCCACATGAGATTAACCCAAAAACAGGGAACAATAAGGTCAGAGTGAGCTCAGTGTTGAGCGCCACAGGAACATTAAATCTCCCTAGAACAACTGAAGGGATGCCAATGAAGTATAGAACAAATACTCTCAAGTGCTATTAGGGGCTGAACAGCTCTACAGGAACTATTCAGTGTCCAGTCTCCAGAAGTCCAAAGAGGAACAATAATCAGAGGGAATAATAGTCTATTTGGGGGAGCAACATCAAACCACGTAGACACACTTAAAGCATCGCCACAGATAAACTGTATCAGACATGTCTCTGCATCCACGCACAGCCTCTCCGGCCACGTTCAATCACGCACAGATGCGCATCACACAGAGCAGGCAAGTTGCCCTTCACCTACCGTACCTTTAGTGTGAGCGGCACTCAACCCCAGAGCCACTACAGCCAACACGCAGGCTATTCTCAGCATCTTCTTGGCGGAGATTCAGCCAGAGGATGGAGAGGGGATACGGCGACCGCTTTCCTCTGCTCTCCTCCTTCTTTTAGCTTCTCCCTCTCTCTCTCTCTCTCTCTCTTTTCCGCCCTCTCTCTCTTTCTCTCTCTCTCGTTCTTTCACCGCCTCAGGTTCCTCTCCTTTCTCTTTAGGCAGAGTGTAAAAACAGTTATGCACTGATATGTGGGACAAGACGCGCAGCGTGGAGTAGTAGAAGGACACCGGGTGCTCGCAAAGCACCTCACCGCACCGGAGCCGCGCGAGTCCGCACCGCAGGTCTGTGTGGACGGTCGAGGTAGCAACAACTCAAGTGGTTTCTACTGAGACGGGACCGGCGAGCAGCGCACCCCGGGACCAGACCGAGCGACGTCACAGGGTAGAGAGAGATCTCTTTTCTTCTCTCTCTCTCTCACTGTCTCTCCTCCACCCCCTCCACAACCACCCTCTCTCTCTCTCTCTCATCCTCCCGCCCTCCCCTCCTCCCATCTCCTATCTCTGGAGCATCCCAGCCCACTCCAGCTCACCACGAGTCTGCCACGCTGAGGAGAGATGCATAATGAAAACATCTGTTTTAAAAGACGTAAAGTTTGTAAATTAAACCCATGAATAAAAATGCCTAAAGATAACATTGAATTATAATTATGTAACTCTGAATGCTAATAACATGAGTATTAAAGCCACTGTGGGGAGTTTTTAGCTATACATGAAACAAGCTGAAATAAATATTAATGTGCCTTTATGACCTATAAAAGCAAACACGACCATCAGCATAAAGACTGGTTACTTCTGGTAATTTTTAACGCCTGGATTTCCGGCAGAAACCGCCTTTACCTAAACATTTTCACGACAAAGATTCTCAATCAGTGATACTTTATGGAAACACAATTACACAGATGAAGGACAAAATCAGCAAAGCGAACTTCATCCACAGGGGGCGCCAAAACCAACACAAACTGAAGGTTCCTCACAGGAGCTTTAGATGCATTTAGAGAAGTGGCAATTCTAGAGTCTGTTGGGACCCTATGCAAAAATCAATTGGGGGCCCTCCAACCAGCGTTCATCACCATCATGCCTGCCAGTCCACGTCCTCTTTTTTCCTGTTTCTTTTTTCTCGCCTGTAGACGGATATTACCTCTGCATTTGTCTATCGACTTTCTTTGATGAACTTTGGTTTTCACAGCAATAATTCATGCGACGCTTAGCAGGGCAATGAGAGTGAGTGCTGTCAGATAGGGCCCCCTTAGGGAGGTTTCCTATACTGTCGTTGCAAAATTTGCTGTGATGTTGTCCCTTAGCTTAATTATTTCTGTGCCTACACTTATAACCCAATATTTATTTATTTACTTTTTACTTTGTTAATCCTGAGGGGAAATTCTGGTTTACACTCTGTTATTGAGAGACACGTTTCTCACACACAGAGGCTCGACTCACACACATGCACAAACAGGACCTGTGGACATACATTAGTGGAGAGATGTCAGAGGGGGGCTGCTACACAGGGAGTGCGCCAGGGCTGTAGGGTTTCTGTGCCTTGCTCAAGAGCACCTTGGCAGTAAGTGACCTGGCATCTCTCCAGCGACCAGGCCAACTCCCATACTTTCCATGCGGATAATTGAACCGGTGACCCCCCACTACCATACCTAAGTCCCTACACACTGAGCTACTGCCTCCACCATACCACATGACAAACAGGAAGAAAACAAAGACTAACCTGAGTGAGTCTAAATGATGCAGAGGGGGTTAATTAATCTGCATAACTTGACGGCCTTGGATGAGAAAGCGTTGATTCCCAACAATACGTGCATATAGCGAGGCAGTAATGATAATGAATAAACCCATATAACTCAAAGTACACAGCTCTACATGTGAATTAATTACTTCAGTATTTTTCTGCCTGAAGATGCAATTAATCTCACTAAAGCTTCATCATTATGAAACAGTTTGAATATGTAATGCAGGCTGCAACAGAAATAGAATATTAACATCCCAATGTAGGCCAGTCTCTGCAATCTCTCTCTTCTTTTTTTTTTTTTTACTTTTAAATTCTGCTTTTTTTTTTTAAGTCCTCAAAAAGACAACATTTCAGAAATTTCTTATTAACTGATATATGCGCAAGAGGATTCCAGCTTTGCCGGAGGGCTTTGAGTTTGAATAAGAGAAAGATGCTCAGACAGATGGACGGACTTTAAAACAACTGGAATGCAAAGACATTCATCCTGGTCTCTTTTTTTCTCCTCTCATGGAGGAAGCATTCAAAACGGCTCCTTTAAATGTCAAATATTTGAATTTTGGTCTAAGACAGGGGCCCAAATTAAAAATGGCTGAGCAAAATGAATCATTTAGCCAGAAAGAGCGCGGCCATGTCTCGCGTCTGCTCATTTAATTTTTCTGTTAGTCTGCGGTGTGTGGGCGAGCATGCATGAGTTTATACGTGTTGGTTTTTTTCAGTCGATGCTGGGCAGCAGGATTAATAATAACTTTTTTCAATTTTCCTGAGTAGCCTATCTCACAGGAACTTTTCTCTTGGCCTATCTCTGCTGCTGGTTAAGGATTATTCTGGGGAGGGATGCAGAGGAAATATTGCCAGTGTTATCTAGAGGGAGGAAGAAAAAAAGAGAAAGCAACACAAACAGATGACAATGCACAGATTTGAATCCACAGCATCCAGCGGTGAAATTAAATTTGGTCTTATTTTCACTGGGAAATGACCTGAGTGGTGTATAGCCGACAAAAACGCTTCCCTCAGCTCGTGAACAAAGAGGTGACAGAGAAACCGAAGCAGTGTTGCTCAAAGTGAGGTGCCGGGATCCTTTAGAAGCCTGAGCAACATGAGGAATATTCAAATGTGGCTTTTGCAGAGTCTTTACTATAACATAGTGTCCTATTTTCTCATACTTCTCCCAATAACTTCAAGTTTTTAGCCGTTTTCACATCTGCACTCCTGAAAATATCTTGGTAATTTCAAAAGGATTGCTCCGTCACTATCCCTCTTACTGGCTCGAGGTGAATTCTCCTGATCTTATCCTGCTACGTTCTCACATCAGCTCACTTGGACTTGCTGCAGAAAAAATACGAGGAGGCTGGCAGGAGAAACTTTGGGTGAAGTCCGAACGAAAACTTTGTTTTTTTGGATTTTGCAGTTTTTCAGGAGTTTTCTGGAAGTGTGAAAGCCCTAATTGTTTCCCCATGGCCTGAGACCAATTCAAGTCACAGTTAAAGCTAATTATATTTCCCTGAAGGCTTTGCAGCAAGGCCCGAAATCTCCAAATGACACCATCACCTTTAATCAACAACAACAACAACAAACAATGCAACATGAAACCACTAATCTCAATCTGGCTGGGCAGCTCTTCTGAGGCCGTGTCGGGGCAGGCTATTTCCTGAGTTTATCATGACTTTGTGTATCAGTGACTGGGCTGCATCAGGCAAAAAAAAATTATACTTTCATTTTTTCATCAAGGCTATATCCAAAAGTACAACCCCAAGCAAATGGCCTATTTTTTTTTCCCCAATCCCGTTCCTGCTCTCTGGCTTTTTCCGTAGCTTTTTCATTATTGACACACATTATGCCCACTAGGCTACCATATCCAACGCCCTGGGAATAGTGAATTGCAAGTTATAATGCTAATGTGATATCACACTGTGTCCGTCTGTGCGCTCCGAGTCCTGAGGAAAATAACGAAAAAGTTTCTCCAATGCCGCGGCAGTGCGCGTGTGTGTGTGTGTGTGTGTGTGTGTGTGTGTGTGTGTGTGTGTGTGTGTGTGTGTGTGTGTGTGTGTGTGTGTGTGTGTGTGTGTGTGTGTGTGTGTGTGAGGCAATCTAACCTGGCTGAGTAGTTTAATGTGCAGTTCTATTTGTTTCCTGTAAGTATTTCACTTTGGGGAGATATTAGTGACATACTTTACTGGAAGCCATTTGCTCTATAGGTTTCCAGATGATGATGGGAACAAAAAGAAGAAGAATACGGGCTGAAAAGTGATGTTTTTAAATTAATATATATATAACGTTTGACTTTGCCTCTTCCCGTTCACAAGACAAGACCAAGAAATGGAGGTTAGAGGGAAGAAAGAAGGGAGCTGGCTGGTGCATTTGACCCCAACAAGAACTTTTGAACTTGTTTCAGGCGGCTCCGGGCAAAGGAGAACAAATGTTAGCCAGGAGCCTAGAGCTAACAAAACTGATCAAACATCATATCCTGGGTTATGATTTAAATGTTCCGCAGGCAGGCTTGTATCCAGTGTGTGCTCTGATAGGCTGAAGCCCGATAAAGACCTGGAAGGTAACATAATCAGTGTGGTTGATGGTGGATGAACCAGGGACAAAGTCAACACCAACACACACGAGGGGGCAGCTGTGGATCAGTTGGTAAAGTCGTCGTCTCTCAACTGGAATGTTGAGGGTTCGAGCCGCAGCTCTGCATCAACATGTCCAATGTGTCCTTTGGAAAGACACTCACCCCCTGAATGGCTCCCGCTGCTTTGTCGGCAGCGTATGAATTGGATTAATTACTTCTGATGAACTCACTACATAGCAGCCGCTGCCATCAGTGTGTGAATGTGTAGGTGTGACATGTCAAATCGCTTTGAGTAGTCAGAAGACTAGAAAAGTGCTTTACCATTTTAATAAAAGCATGAAGAGCTTCTGTTGCAATGTCCATCATAAAAGTCCACACTCCTCTCCGAGAGCTCCGCTTCTCAAGAGTTTAGATTTTTGAGTCACAGAGACAAAGTTCTGCAGCTTTTGTGCAAAGCTAACAAAACATCATGTCACATTTTTTTAAGTCCATTAAAAAAATTCTTCTTCTTCTAAATAAAATATTAGGCATAACAATATACTTAAAGTAGCACAGATATCACTCAAATAAGAAAGTTGGAAGGAGGATCCCTGAATCAGCTCTGACATTTCCCGCCGTGTCCCTACACATCCGCCATTTCGGGAAAGGCATAAAACGCAAAACATAAATAAATGATTATTCCCTTAAAATACTTTGGGCCCTGTAGTGAACTGTAGGGGGCTTAGTGGTGCAGATATTTGGCTGAAGATGGAGGGAGCTGTCCTTAAAAAATTGATAACCAAAGAAGAGAGGAATACCTGAAAATTCTACTAAAGGGTGTAAACAAAAGTTACTTCCCAGCTCTGGTCGTGACACAGCAGTACACTCGATACAGCTGAGATGCAGGATTAGTCCTTTTTTCCACATTTATCTTTCAGCTGTGAACACACAGGAATGCTATTGCACAGAGATGCTCTGTTCTCCAGGTCTGGGTGGAGATTCCTCTGTGCACAGCCAGTGTGACAGATAGAAAAGCACACTCATGCATCTTAATTTGATCATTTACTGAACACATGGAGAGAATAGAAGAGACATCGTCTTCACTGCTGAAAGCAACGGTCCATCATGTTGTTATTTGGTATATAATCACAGACAGAGGAGCATGCTTGATATGTGCATTTTCTCACACACTCTCATGTTTAAACATTAGCTCGTGGGGACCGTGTTTAGACTTTTATATTTCATCTTTTTTGCCTTTGAAGGAAAACATTTAAACGTGGGCTCCCTGCTGTTGTTCCTGTCTCTTGTCCTCCGGACACACGACAGCTTTTAAGTCTCATCATCCATCTCGATTGTTGAGCAATCAACCATCACCTTCCTCCGTCTCTTATCTGTCCCTCAACCGAGAGGTCATTTTGTCTCAAGTAATCGCCTCCCCATGTTTCTATTTGTCCCATCTTTCATCCCATATCTCCTCCTGCAGCCTTCCCCTTGTTTCTCTTGATGCCTCCATCTTCTCCTCTGCTCTATGCGTGACCTAATCACTCTGCTGACACCAAATTCAGATCTCTCTATCAACCCCTCTCCGCCCTCGCTCTCCAGTTAGCGTGTGTGACAGAGTGCAGTGCCTCTGCACACTCCCACTGACAGCTGGCTCGGTTGGAGGAGCAAGAGGGGGAGAGGGGGGGGCGAGGGGAGAGGGGAGACAGGGGAAGGGAGGGATGAGAGGAGGAGGAGGAGGTAGAGAACGCCAAAGAGATAGACCATCATCCCCCTGGCGTTCCCCTCACGGCTCTTTCTGAGGAAGAGTCGATGGCGTCGCTTTGATGCCGCCTACATCATGCAGAGGTCTGAAGCTGTGAGAGTGCCTTCTGGCCCCGATTTGCCTCGCTTCACTAGCAGGAAGTGGGCCAGAAGTTGTCATCTGCTGGAAGCCTGGCACATCTCTCAATCCCATTACTGAAAACTATAGGAGTAAACATTAGTTTGTCTGCAGTCAGACAGGGAAAATTTACATTTCAAAACAATGCATTTTTCTCCATAATGATTTGGCTTCACTCGGTGTGGTTTTCTCTCTCTCCACCATGTTTTTTTCTTCTTTTTTCCACAGAGACATTCAAAAGAACTAAACCAGTGCCTTTCCAATTTCATCCCATTTATTACAAATAATGTTACATCACATCAAACCACTCTGCAAAGCATTCTGCTTTGTTCTACAAATCTCAGTGCGTATTTCTAAAACCTTTGGCCGTCTATGAATCAGCTTTATTTTGATGCGGAGGGAAAATCTTTCATGTGGCTCTCTAAAGCTGTGTCCAATCCATCACACAGATTAAGGGAGGTTCGTTTTTTTCAAATTTACATAATAAAATTATTAATATAGTTAGCAAAGACTTTAAATAGGTATGAGGTTGAATTTCACAACCTACGCAAGGTTAAAGGGTCTGATTGTGTTAAACTCTTTGAAATTGATGGAGACTCAGAGATGAGTGTGTTCCTCATGTGTCCACTAGAGGCTTCCCAACTTGGAAACTTGGACCACCCGAGCAGCACATGAACGCAGCATGAGGCCCACCACGGCTCCACCTCATAAGGATAGCGACCGACATCATTGGGCTTCACACCGTCCCTTCAGACACCAATGGGTGACATCACTGAGACTACGTCCATATTGTATACAGTCTATGCTTAAAGGCTGCATCTGAATCATCCAGGTGCTTCTGTGTCTGAAAGAAGTTAATCCCAAACCGAATGCTTTTGTTCACATCAAAGGGAAAATAATGAATAAAGTAATCTGTAATCCAGTAGTTAATCCAGCCCTCTAAACCAGTGGTTCCCAAAACTGGGGTCGGAACCCCCTGGGGGGTCGCAAGACACTGAGAAGAGTTCTTTCAAACACATATCAAAATTAAAAATTACTTAAAATTGCATATTTTACCCATTATTGTCAAAACATATGAAAAAAAAAGATCAAGAGATTAATTCTTCTACCATTACGAAAATAATATTATAGCGTTCAGGCTGTTCTTTTGTGTTGTTCTAATTCCAGTGTTTGGATCGTGTACCCGTTATCGTTAACCATCTCCATGGACAGAGTGGGTCCCCAGTCTCTAGCACCTAATTTTTGGGGGTCATGGGCTGAAAAGTTTGGGAACCCCTGCTCTAAACAAACTGTTAAAATGTGGATTGTTTCTGCTCATTCAAGGTAAATTAAAAAGAGTGCTGCACTTATTTGGGCGGACGTTGAACTGAGTCCTATCCAATGATGATGGGGTTCTCTGAAGGCTTCTGATGCTCTGGTGGGGGGGGGGGGGGGGGGGGGGCTGTTGTTGCTCTGCTCCTTGGTGTCTCCCTCGTCCATTCTGCAGTTCAGCATTGTTTTTGTCTGTCCCTCTTTTTCTCTCTGCTCCATTTTTGGCTCTTTGAGCTGCCTGTCGTTCCACAGTTGCCAAAGCTGCCGCTGCCTTTCAATAGCACTCCTCCTCTGGTCCAAGGCAGACTTGGCTGCTGCACAACAGGCTTGTTTGTGGGTCTTGGCAGCAGTGCTTGCAGACCTGAATGTACCTGCTTAGGTTTTTTACCCCCTTTTTTTTTTCTTGCGCTGTACTTATGTGAATGTTTATGTTTGTGTGCTCAGCAGAAGGAAAAAAAAAGAGTTAGAGAATGTGTGTGTATTTTCTGTTTTACCTTCGGGGATAGAGGGTCAGCTGACCGTGACCAGACTGAGCAAACACATTCATACTGCAGCAGGACCCTCCAGTCCCTCTAGATGTGGGATATCACTCACTCACAGATGGAGAGCCCTTAAGAAATGCAAGCTTGACCTTGGCAAGCACAGAAATAGAAGGTAATTAAGGAACACCGAATCAAATCTGAACACATGAATGAAAAAAGCTGCATCCTCCAAAACTCATATATCCCCAGGGAAACGAATCCAGCCAATCTCGGCCACGCTAAAAACAATCCACTCTGCCTCGAACAAAGGCTGTCATACATGTCGGCTGTTTGGTGTTGAAAGGGAAAAGCAGGTAAAACTAATTTGACAGTAAGGCTTCAGCAGAGCAATGACGAGACTGAAAAAACGACTGCACTTGAATGTGACGCATTATGGCTGAAAATGTAACGGCTAGCTGAGGCTGTATGACATATGAGCTATTTTCTATATTAAATCAAGCAGCAAACTCTGGTGTTGAAAAATGAAGCCAATGCGGAAGGGCAAAAAACTGCAGTACCTCGAGTGTCCACTAGAGGCTGGCTGCAGACGCTAAGGAATAACCATTAAGCCCTGTGTTAAAATGCTTAAATTTACAGCAGAAATAAACAAAGTTAAGGCCCTAAAAGAAAGAGCAAACACATTTTGTATCAATTATAAAGTGTAGTTTTTATTTAATTTGCATAACTAGGGGTGTGGCTAAATTGATTGACAGGTTGACACATTGTAGCTGCCTGCCAGCTTGCTGTAGTCCTGCCTAAGCTCCACCTCTTTGTCTGTTTCTAGATTGACTGAAAGTTTGTTGGAGATGGCATTTCCAAAATGGCGACTGCCCCTGAGACTATGTCCTTATTTATACAGTGTATTGTTCAGCCTCACAACATTCAACTTCCCCCAGCGGGGGGCGCAAGCAAAGGTATGGAGCTGCTCGAGGGAGAAAACCAACTCTAGGCAGTTTTCAAATTTAAGAGGTTTTCAAGCAAGATCTGAAATGACTGGGCTTGATTAGAAACATGTGATATTAACGATACAAAAACAATCATAGCTGTTGGTGACGGCCCTCTTGCCAGCAGGGCCTGCTATTGTGTTTTTAGTCTTCTGTCTGTGTGTGTTTGTGTCCCTGCAGGTCGCTGGTGGGCGTTGTACCTCCACACCTTGGCAGACCCAGCCAGTCTGGGCTATTTAAGAACGGGCAGTCATCCTCTCATTCTCTCTCATCCACTCCCAGCGTCACACCGTCACCACAGCTACTCATTGCACCATGCTTTGTTTAACACCATACAACATGCTGCACACACCACACACTCACACAACAGCCAACACACTGATTCACTGATAAACACACTTCACCCTCTTGTTGAATGCTTTTTACTTTTGGTATTTTTCATAATAAACTTTTACACCGTTTAGTTAGCACCATATGTTTCCCTCATGCTTGCCAACTTCGACCATAGGTTGCATGGTAAAACAAAGAAAAGTAAAATTGATGCAGCGAGATGATTACACTTGTCTAAGTAGATGGGGATTGTGTGGATTATTTTTTTCATAAGCACTATTATTTAAAAGAAAAAGAGGAAAGTTGTGCAGGGCATGCAGGGTAGAATTGCATTGCAAAAAATCAAGCTGTGGGGTTACCTGCAGTAGAGTGTCCTAATTTTCCAACAGAATATCCCCATGTGTCTTCCTCCAGACACTACATCTGGATTGTTTCAGATCTGGATCCTTTTTGGATCGACTTGCTACAGGCGTATACAGATGCCCCTCCGTTTGCCAGGATTTGGAGGACTTGAGTGCTGCTGGCTCCCAAACTGAGAGACTGTGAAAAAGCACAAAAGCCTCAGCTGCATCCCAAGATTTAGAACCAGAGACACGTGTGATGGTGCCAGAATGATGTTATGAGCAATTACAAAAAAGCTTACAAAAGAAAGGATTATGTCTTATCCCTAATCAGAAAGTTTACAAAAAGTATGGAATCAATTAGGCGTGTAAGAGCAAATAATATCTGAAAACCAAAGACCAGAAATCATGCTAAATAAAAGCTTGAGGAATTTGTCAATTTCATATTGCTGCTTTTGAGATTGTTTCTGTACTATTAAATATTTAAAAGCAATTAAGGGAATAAAGATGTGATTTATTGTTAGATTAACCCAAATAATAAGGTTTAATTTGTTCAAGTCACTGGCTGTATATAGAGATGGACAACTTGTCTGAAGTCACCTTCAAGTGGAAAAAAACCACTTGCCGCCATAACAGGAAGTGACATGTTACTGAATTTCAGTTAGAGCCTGTGCCATAAGGATCGGCCGGTGGAGCTGACGGCAAAGATCCCTCGGGTCAGAACAATCCACAGGCCCAAAGATTCTGGTGTCATTTTACGGCTGGCACTCGTGCTCATGGAAAGTGTGTTTGTGCTCGTCACATTTCCTGTCATCATTCCTCTCAACTCTGCTCATCTGATGCACACAGCGACATCAAAGCTGTCAGTCATGTCATTTTACAGCTTTTTATAGAATCAAATAACTAACTGAAAAGAAAGTTCTTAGAAAAAAAGGTGTGATTATAACTAGCTTTCATGACATGCCAATTATTTGGCACATATTTCAACTTAACATTTGCACCATGTCCCATCTGTTAACATGGAGGAGGCAGGATTTATTTATTTATTCTGCAGCCAGTCAGTAAGGGGAGCTCTAAATATTTTGGCTTCAGTTGTGCTTTCCAATTTTTTTCTGTCTACAGTTAATTCAACACAACTACGGTGGCCCTGCAGGTCAAAGCACAACGACATTGCACAAAACACAGCAAATCTTTCCGAACATGCTCCAACAGTTCACCATGACCTTTCAAAAAACACAAACTGCTTCTCACAAATCACAAGATTTCACATACCACAGCACCACAAAGATCTGTGATGTACCAGAAGATAATTCATCACACAATTTTGAAATCATGTCGACACTTCCCTCAAGGAGCAATATGTAACTCTGACACCTAGTGTTTAAAATGGGTACTGCAGTCCAAACTCTAAACATTGTAGAGAGCTGTCTCCCCCCGCCCCCTCCTCTCTAGAGTCCATGCTCATGGAGATTGCCATGTGGTGGAAACTGACGCTTCAGTGTTTATCCAGCTCTGCATCGGTCTGTAAACCTTTCTGTGTTCTAACCTCTCTCCATTTTTCAAAATCATCTCCAATATTGATCCTAGTTTGAGCACGTTTCTGCTCGTGGAGCTTATTAGAAACATGCAGAGGCTTTTTAGGTCGGGTACAATCACTTCTATCTGAACCAGTTCTCTTGCCCGCTTCCATCGCTGCAACACCTGTTGGTTTGACCTGATTACTGGTTTCATATCTGGTTTCATATCTGGCAAATCGAGGGGCGTCCAAAAAGGCTGTGTGGGGGTGTCCTTAGGTTTAATTTTCAGACTTCTTAAATAATACAATCTTCTGTATAGAGAAATGTTTGTTTGCTTGTTTGTTATTGATATTTTACCCAATTGGAGCTCACGATGCCAACCTGCTCAAAGTCACACATTAATGTCAGGTCATTTGTTTAAGCTTCTTTTATTTGTGACAACAATGGACAGTTCTCACATGTGCATTCAGTGCGAGTTTGCAAAGTTTGGGGATGCAATGTTGTTCTGATTACTGCAACTCAGATGGGAACTGAAAGAAAGCAGCTTCACATGCATCACGTTCCTGTTACCACACACGAACCATCCCATGTGTGTCTAACAGAGATTAAAAAATTTAAAAAAAAAACCACTAAAAGATGGTGGCATGATAAAAGTCGCCTTTTTTATTGTAATAAAGAAATTCTCTCATGGCACTCATGTACTTTATAACCCATATAGGAGACATTTACATAAAACATAACATAAAAGTGATTTTTTTAAATGTTCATTTTTACACAGTTTGATGTCATTTCCACCGCACTGAAGTATTTTCCCCATCAAAATGTCTGTAAGAGAGATTGGTTAGGCAGTGACAATGGAGCACATTGGAGCTTATTGTCACGTTCATGAGCTGCCTTCAAAGAAAATTCAAGGTAAATAATGCTTGAGCAGATAATATTCTTATTGAATGTCATTTCCATGTACCTCCATGGAAGTTTGGAGGAGGAAAGATTTTTTAAGTTAAATAAGTATATTTTGTTAGCATTAAGTGCTAGATATCAAATCAAAGCTAGCTTGCAGTTTTTCAGAAAATACTGTAAAAAAGATTTCCACCACAGTCATTTCTGACACATTTCCTACTGGTAGAAAAATACATTTCTGCTGTTATGCTGACAATATGGGCTGTAAAAATAAATAGCAGTAAAACTAGGTGACCTTATGTGCCACCTCATGTCACAAACAGCCTGGACACACAACCCACAAGTCTTGTGGATATTCTGTTTGAGTGACTGTTGTCCTTGTGTATTGAATCCATCTATTCTCTTGCAAGGGAAGAGTCCACCTCCTCTTTTCGCCTCCAGAAGCCGTCGAAAGAAAAGTAATACAGCAGAGGGTCCAGGCAGCAGTTCACACTAGCTAGACAGATCAGCCATGTGATAACAGGTCTCCAACATGGAATGAGAACGCCCAAGGACACAGGCAAGAAAAACACCATGAACATAATCATGTTCATAGCAAAAATCAGCATGACATTCACCTTGTTGTTGACCCTGGCAGAGTCATTCAGGCGTCTACTAAGAGTCCAAGACACCAGAGCCGTGCACACCATGTTGACGGCGAGCATGGTGAACACGAGCACAGGCTGAATGTAATGCAACGGTGATCTATGAGGAGTCTTAAATTCAAAACAGGAAGATTCATTTAACTTGTTTAAAAACTTGAAAAAATAGACATTCTCTGGGATGTTGATCACCAACACAAACAGCCAAACGAGCGCTGCAGCTTTCCAGGCGTTAGACGAGGTCCGAAGGTGGCGTGACCTCAGAGGATAAACCACAGCCAGCAGCCGGTCCACGCTGATGAAGGTGATGAAGAAGGCGCTGGAGCGGATGTTGTTGAGAAAAAACGTTGTGACACAAATGCATGCAAAATTGTCCAGAGGCCAGGTGCCTGTGGCGTAGTAGTAGACCCTCATTGGTAAAGAGACCACCAGCAGCAGGTCTGAGACTGCCAGGTTCACCATGAAGACAGCACTGGGGGACTTGAGGCTGTGGCAGCGACACAGGATCACCAGTGACAGGGCATTGAGAGGCAGACCCACCAGTATCACAGACCCAAACACAAAAGCGTATGTCGGGTGTCTCATTTCGGTTCCATTTTCTCCTGAAGTGTAGTTACACATGTTTCTGCTCCGGTGAGAAAAGCAGAAGTGCAGGAAACTGAAGGTAGGTGAAGTAGAAAAACCACAATAGCCCGCCTCTGTGTGAATCAGATCTCCCAACACCACTCTGAACAAAGGGTTGTTGTCACATGTTACAGTGGCGGAAAATGTCGAAACAGGAAACAGCTTCAACACGAGGTGTCAAAGATACTCAGTGTGGTGTTCAACTGAAACTGAGGGGTGAGAGTCTGAGGTCATGGGAAAGAAGTTGCTTGAAAGTCTGTATGTGTGTCTTCAACTACATCTGTTTATACCGTGTTTAACACCAATGACATGTAACCCATGACAGTGTTTTTCACAGTGGGGGTTCTGACACTTGAAGGGAAGGGGGGGGGACCAATGAACAACATTATTTGTGACATCTTTTTTTATACTTTTTAAGATTTATTTTTGGGCTTTTGTGCCTTTATTCTAGAGATAGGACAGTGGATAGAGTTGGAAATCAGGGAGAGAGAGAGAGTGGGGATTGACATGCGGGAAAGAAGCTACAGGTTGGATTCGAACCTGGGCCGCCCGCTTGGAGGACCATTAGCCACCATACAAGGGACGCGTGCACTACCCACTGCGTCACCAGCGTCCCATTTGTGACGCCTTCTTAGATTATATTTATCGCTGCATATTGAATCTGTGTTCTTTTTCTATGCAAACATTTCACTTTCAAGAAATTACTCACAGCACCTTAGCCAATCAGCATCGAGCAGCGACGCTGATATGACGTATTAGACATTTTCTGTACCATTACAAACTAGCTGCATACCTGGCTCTCAGCATCCTGCACCTCTCAAAAAGTTAGAATCATGTTCACGGCGCTGAACCCTCTCTCACACGTATTCACACCTTGGCATTTGTATTCATGAGATTTCTTCAGCAGAAGAGCGGGGCTTGTATCCATGTGAAGGTTGCAACTTGAGCTAATTGGTTCTACACCCATAACACCTGTTTGACATGTTATTCTTTAGAATTGTTGCCATCTACAGTCAGACGTGTGCATTCAGTCGAAGCTGAAAGAGGAATAAGGGTATCATCACAAGGGATTAAAATTAAAGAGCCCATATTATGCCCTTTTTGGGGTTCGTATATTTAATCTATGTATCTACTTTTGTACGTTCACAATAGATAAAGTCTGAAAAACACGTCTGTTTTCATGTACTGCTCCTCCTTGCTCCCTCTACGCTCTGAGTCCGTCAGCTACGCTCTGTTGAGCCCCCACTGTTAGACCCCACGTGGGCCAAGTCTGCTCTGATTGGTCTGCCGATCCGCTCTGTCGTTATTGGTCAGTTGCTCAGCACGCGTCTCGGAAATTTCAACATGAGCTGCTGGGCTTGCCACAACGAGGGCTTAGATCAGTGATCTCACACTGACAAATTGTTATCGAGGGGGGCTAGAACCGAGCGTTACATGCGGCTAATGCTGCAGCTAACAGGAGGAGGTAGGAGAAGCTGCGTTTCCGCGGACTTTGAATTTTTGCACATAGATGTGCCTAAACATGCACAGGACACTTGAAAAAAACACACTAAAGATCATCTAAAACCAGAAAAAGCATAATATGGGACCTTTAATGATTAGAGAGGGAGGGCTAACAAAAACAGAAATCCACACCAACCGTCTCACTTCAGCCACATGTTAAAAAATGGAGGCACATGCTTCAAACGGAAGAGACACTAAAGGGTGCTTGTGACAGTGTCTGTATTTAACACCTTTGAAAGGAACATGTTAACCAAGGAGGCCAGTGTTACACACAACAGGCTGCTGTTATTGAAGTTAGGATGAGACATAGGCATAATAAAAGAAGGCATAAAGATCGCGTTTCTCCCCTCATGTGTTTACATATTTCAAATGACAGAAAACTAAATGGCATGCATTTATTTTTTAATTTTATTCAATATTCTAATCTTTAAGGAAGAGAAACACCATGATTAAACTACAGGCTATTGTTGACGTAGCCTACAGCCAAACAAAACTGAACATTCACAGCCTCTGCATTCTATAGAATTTCAACATTGACATTTATGTCTTCCTATTTCCCTCTTTTCGCCAACATTACATTTTAAACTGGGGATTTCCTTTTTCTCTGGTCCCTCGGCTCTCCCCCAGCTCGCCCCCTCTTTTGCGCCCCTCTCCATAATGCGCTCGTCTCCTCCCTTTAAAGCTCGCTGCTGCTACTCTATAGGATGCTTGGATTGGGGTACCTCACCACTGTTTGTACCCCCATCTTCGATATCTTTTTCCAGGGCATTTATGTCCGATCAGACACGGCGCTGGCCAGCTGTCTGGTGCGCAACAACGGCGAGTGTAATGCGCAATGTATGACACTTCATTCTTAAGATGAAGGGAAGAAAAGAGAGGCCCTGTTTAATGCCGATGTTTCCTTATAACCAAAATTTTCTTTGTAATATTTAGATTTTTCTCCTATAACTCGAAAGTATTGTGCGTTTATTTGCCTCTCCCACTAATACCTATTTTGCGCTTGCAGTCATCCTGCTTTCTGTCCAAACTCTCCGTGATGTAAACCAGTAGAACACGCAAAAACCTAACTTAAATTGTACCGCCTCCACAAGGTTTGCACCTGTTGTCATTCATGCAAATTTTCTTAGTAGATCACCCGCAAAACGCCCACCAACCAAACGTACAAACTTTTGGAGTGAACACGCAATTTAGTACTCTTTATTTGGGAGCTTAGTAAATCTGGCCCTATATGTTCAAAAACACTGTAGAAGAGGATTTTTCATTATATGTCCCCTTTAAGCTAAGATAAACTAAGATTATCAAGGCAAATATGATTTTTACAGAAACTTTCAAACGTCTTCTCTATGTCATATTTAATATTTCTGTAAGGCTTGATAGAAATCAATAGTTTAACTCTTTACATGACGCACAGTTTTCACTATGTCTGCGAGGAATAATGCATTAAGGTCTGAGCCGGTAATTATACGCTGACAACACTGCTCTGACACTACAGTAATGCACTGTCTGCACAGCCTGACAGATATAACAAGCAACATAACAGCTGATATATTGCTTTCTTTTAAGTGTATATGTTGATTGTTAAAATCTAGAAAAACACACAAAACAACACCTAAGCGAAGTGAATTTGTGTCCAATCACACCTCAGCGGCAAATATCATATCTTTCACCTCGTCACCCAATCTGCAATTTACCACTCACTTTGTCAGCTGTAACCTTTAGAAAGATTTAAATCAAAACGCCTTCTGTAGTGATGGCAATTATGAGACTCTGCCCGACTTGCTCACTTAAATAAAAGGTGTAGATTCATTCGGGAGCTTTTGGCTGGCTGGCTCATCAATGCATGCAGGGCACAAGAGAGCCTAAATTGATTCTCTAGTGAAAGCAGGGATGCCATTTTCTCATGGCCCTAATATTTAAGAGACTTGAGTGCTCCTCATGACAGATAATCTTTGTTATTAAAGCTGCAGGTTAAAAACCCTGCTTTGAGATGCTGGGCCTGCTGCCGGTGTGCAGACAGCTCGACAGACGGGGGGAGTTCGACGAATGTGTTTGTTTTTATACCATGTGTGTGTGTATGTTCGTATGCTACATGGTATGTTAATAAAATACAATTCTGTTGTTGCTATAGGGCTTCTTTTTTTCTCAGTTTTGTTTTCTTTGCATGTTATTTTTCAGGGAGGTTATCCAAGCAAAATTGTGAATACAGGAGAAACAAATAAAAAACAAAAAAGGGAAATGTGACATTAATAATTAAAATAATACAGTTACAATAGTAAATACAGTAAATACACAAAAACCAAAATGAATGCTGCCGTTAGCCTCTGTCAGCTGGATGTTCTAAATATGAGACTTGTAGCTAAGATGTTAGCAAATATGAAGTTTGTAAGGCAAGATCATAGACCGTAAATATAAACGGACGAGGTCTGAATGACGTCACCCGTCTGTTCCTGCAGGGGGCGCCCCATCGATGGCGTTCTCCATGCTGTAAATGCTGTCTCAGCCTAACTTTGAGTTGACCTAACGACAGGCTGAGAGCTGGAGCTGAGGTGGGTTTTAAACCTCCTGACAAACCGTTAAACCGCACCCACCTTTCAATCAGGTCAGCTACACGCCTTATAGTGAATAACTCTTATCCTTCATCAAATCAAAACTGATGAGTCATCAAAACATTCACCCCCCACACACACAGCGTGTGCCGATCGAGAAATTAGCTAATCAGACCTATTTGTTTTTTTAAACCAGGCTGTAACATGTTCATTTTCCACCATCAATGAGCGTCCTGCCGTATCAGATGTGTGACGTCACTCAGGCTTAGTCCATTAACATTTAGCAGGCAGAAGATGGAGAGGATGGACTTTTCTCATCATTGGGGGGTTTGTAGACAGACTAGAGACCCATATTAGTGTTAGAGAAACATGGTGAAGTGGATTTTGCATCATATGTGACCTTTAAGTTTAGTCTCCTTTGGATGCTTTTCATCCTCTGACGTGTTTTCTCTTGTTTGTACTTCACTTGATATTGCATCACTTTGTTTTGTGAGTGATTGCAAATGACTCGGTTCAGATCTACAGACAGAGAAGCACCTTCAGTCAAGACTTTCTGCAGAAATAAATCTGACTAGACGGACTTAACTACAACACCTGTGGCACCTTTTATGGATCTTCTCCTTACACAAGACTCCCCGGTGTTTCAGGCCGCTGTGAATAAATCCATTCTCGTAAAACGAATGCACATTTTTATTGTATTCCTAAAAAGATGTCTTCTTTTTGAAAGGAAACCGACGACATTCAGTCAAGGACAGACGGAAAATGAAAGCCAGCGAATAAGAGAAGCAAAATAAAACATCTATGCAGGAGTAAATGAGGTCAATTCTTCATGCACTTCCATCGTGGCGTTTGTGGCCACAAGGAGAGCTGAGGCTGACTGACATTTTTTCTCTGCCTCTATCTCTAATGAAATCACTGGTCCATTTTTGGACAGTGTGGATAAAGTGCCTTTTTCCCGCACCAGGAGGAACGAGGACGCAACAACGGCTGCCCTCACTTCATTAAGATTTTCATTTCTGCAACGGCAGGAGTCACAATGAGTCGTGCTCTTGTGGCCTGCAGAGTGTGTGTGTGTTGGTGAGTTTGTGTGAGTGTGTGTGGGTTCATGACAGCATGAGTATGCAGCTGTTAAGTCTGATAATGACAGAACATTGACCCAGAGGACGGTGAACGCCTGCTTGCTTGTGCAGGCAGCAGGATAGCAAGTGTTTGACAAGCCTGCATCGTTATGAATATGGACACATTAATTTATTTTCTCCTTCTCTGCTGCTTCAGTCAGGTAAATATCAGGGCTGTAAACACAGCCAGTCGATACGGCTGTGGAGCGAGAGGCTGCTTTTCTCTGTCTGTCACTCACTCCGTCTCTCTGAAGACAAACACTGTGCTAAAGCTGCGGATTTAAAAAGATTATATTCTTTAGACGATTTCTCCGCCATTACCGGCTGGGCCAATGCAATTAACCCGCGTCATATGTTTCATCTGAGGCCAAAAAAAACAAAACAAGTTAATCTGTCCCGAGCTGCGGGGACCTTACTTTATTAGTCCCACGCAACGAGAGGAAGTTGGAAATTCAAGCTCAAACGGTGCTTTAATGCATTCTGTTTTCCAATTAGCGGCTGCCATGTTACATCTTAACAGGTTCTGAAAGTATGGGCTGATTACCTATGCAAATGAGCGGAAGGCTATAATAAAGCTGTCAACAGAAATGAATGTGTGTAACAGAGGAGAGCGTTGCCGTGTCGAGTGTATCCCGCTGGGTGAAACAAAGTGGCAACACCCCTCAGAAACGCAGAAAGTCGGACAGGGACAAAGTGACCACAGCGTGACTTTAACTCTGGACAGGAAGTTGGCAAAGACTCATACGTCCTGTTTTTTTCCTGGAGGCGGAGCATGCTCACTTTCTGCACACGTTACTTTTTTGTTCTTTTGAGTTATTTTGCAGTTTTAATTACTGATGACACTAGAACACTACACTTGTTTTAATTATGCAACCAGCAGACAATTAAACCTGCAATAACATGTTAGTGGCCACTTGGGTACAGGGCAAAGTTAACTCCTTCTCAACATCATTTCCTCGCAAACTGATTCTCAACCAGTAGGAAAATAGTTTCTTATAGGAGCACACAGAGTGATGTCATCTTGTAGCCGAGGTGGAAATACAAATTTGAATCTCTGTTTTTGGCTTCCACAAACTTCTGATGGAGACATCAAAGGGTTCACTATCCATCCATTATCTATACCGCTTTTTCATGTTCGGGGTCACGGGGGGCTGACATATAGAGACAGACAACCAGCCACACTCACACTCACGGTCAATTTAGAGTCACCATTTAACCTAACGAGCATGTCTTTGGATTGTGGGAGTACCCGGAGAGAATCCACACATGCACAGGGAGAACATGCAAACTCCACACAGAGAGGCTCCTGTCAGACGGGGATTTGAACCAGGAACCATCTCGCTGTAAGGCAATAGCGCGAACTGGATATATAATGGTAAAACACTGAATCTTATCTTGTTATTCTCTGACTAACCTCAATTTTGACATACTCTGTGCGCGTTTTGCTCCAGCGCAGCCATGAGCAGCTGTACACACATCACATGAGAACAAGATCACAGGAAAACTACAAGATCACAGGAGAACTACAAGATCACCAGAGAACTACAAGATCACAGGAGAACTACAAGATCACCAGAGAACTACAAGATCACAGGAGAACTACAAGATCACCAGAGAACTACAACATCTCAGGAGAACTACAAGATCACCAGAGAACTACAAGATCTCAGGAGAACTACAAGAGAACTATAACATCACAGGAGAACTACAATATCACATGAAAACTACAAGATCACAGGAGAACTACAAGATCTCAGGAGAACTACAAGAGAACTATAACATCACGGGAGAACTACAATATCACATGAAAACTACAAGATCACGGGAGAACTACAAGATCTCAGGAGAACTACAAGAGAACTATAACATCACAGGAGAACTACAATATCACATGAAAACTACAAGATCACGGGAGAACTACAAGATCTCAGGAGAACTACAAGATCAAAACAACAAGATCACAGGAGAACTCGTCGAGACCTGAAGCGAGAAACTAGAGCGTATATGAGAACCTGTGAGTTATCTTTGCACACTTTGCTGCAGCCAATATGTTAAAACAGGATGTTTATCACACTCAGTTTTTGTGGTTGTATTCAGGTCCTTCCTGTATACGTGTCAAGCATTTCCGATGCTTTACCCCAAGACCCACTTTATTTATTTTTATGAGATAGACAGATTTATGAGATAACCTCGGACTACTGAAGTCGCTACTGAGTTTCCAAGTTGGAATTCCGACTTCAGGGGGGCGTTCCAGATGACTTATCAGACCGGCAACTCAGTCAAATCAAAATCAACTCAAATGGAACGCACCATTAGTCTGAAATATAAATAATAATGTACATATAAATGCATACAAGCACACAAGCATACATTTATTAAATAACCAAACTAGTACACGTGCACACACACAAACACACTATGGACTGTATAAAAAGATGTGTTACACTTAAAGTGAAGGTACACATTGAAGACCATTAGTGAAAAGGTGCAGAGTGTGCAGAAGCAGCCCAACATCGATACTGCAGCTCTTCCAGTCGATCCTTTCAGTGCAGCAGGATCTGGCTCGAAATGGGCGATAATGTCTGTGCCTGTCAAGGAGCTACTTTGGCTTCACCTTTTGCACAACGAGACGAGTTGGAGAAGTGTTGTCCATTTTAATATACAGTCAAAGACGAATGCACACACCACAAACTGTTTTCTAGTATATTGCATAGCAGCTCCTCCGCCAGGCGTCGGTTAATACGAGACACTGTAAAAGGATTCATTCTGCTTTCGAGTTAAACGCGCTGTAAAAGTGTAGTCCATTTATCTGCCCTATTTTCTTCACAATAAAAGGCTCGAGGAGGTGGGCTGCCCACTCGCTATTAACAAAATAAAATGATTTACTGCTGCTGTAAATCCCTTCCTTCAGTCAAGCTGAGCCAATCACAGAATAACACAGGGCATGTTGTGAGAGGACAAGGGGAGAAAAATCATTTCATATTCAAAAATCAAATAACCTCCTCCAGTCTGCCGGGGGGCAAAGCCTTTTACTTCGGTCTGCAAATTGAACTTAGGATATTCGATTAACATGTTTGCTTTCATCAGAAAATTTCATTTCTTTTCAAGTTCGCCCGCGTGTGTGTGTGTGTGTGTTTGCACAGACAAACACCGCCTCAGTAGATTTTCGGTCAGTGGGTGGCTCATATTAGCGTATTTGCACAGCACATCGGTGCCCTCAAGGGAAGCGTTCTGCTCAGATTCATATGTAACATGTATCTCCTTCAAGACGTTTATAAAAATGTATCTTTGATGATCCGCACTACGCAGAGGCTACACAACAACAGGAAGGAAGGAGGGAGCTCATCATCCATTGCTTACTACACCACTTATGTTAATTAGACTCATAACATCAGCTAATTGTTATCTTAAATATGTAAATGTTTGCATTTGCATTGGAATAAACGTTACATATTCCCTACCCATCTCCACCTACTCCATTTGCACCGTGCATTTCCCAGAGACTGCAGATAAGCCCTGTAGCGGGAGATAAGCTGCTCTGAGAGAGACAGGTGAGTGGAGTACACCATGATGTGGAACAGCATGGTGCAAAAACAATGCACAAGATGCTTCGAACCTTGATGAGACAGATCCAAGAAAGGGAAGGAGGGAGAAGGCGAGGTGGGGGGGAGGACGACTGGGAGGGAAATTGGTAGCTGAGGAATCAATGGTGTGAAAGAATAAGAAACAGGTGATGGAGAATAAGTGCAAGCCGAGGGGGGAGCTGCTAAGTAGAAGGGGGGGGGGGGGGTAAGGAAGACAGGTGATAGAAATTGAAATGCATTGAAAAGCAAACACAAGTGAGAGGAAGTGAATCAGAGGAGGTTAGAAAGATGGAGAGATGGAAAGGCAGAGTGAAACGGAGAGAGAAAGACAAAGACTCTAGTTAATTCACTTGATGACTTTAGTTCTCTCCGTCTCCCTGAAGTGTCCCATGCTTTCAGATCAGGGCTGCAGAAAGTAAGACGGACAGCTTGTATGTGGGTTTGTTTGTCGGAGGCTCTGTTTGCCTGTGTGTTTTGAGCTGTATTTGTGAATAAATATATTTCTCTGGTTATGATGAATTTGTGTGTTTCTTTGCGTGTGTGCATGCACAAGGACGTCAAGATAAGGCAAGAGTGTGGATGAAGTCAGGATTGGGTCATGCTGTAGTTTTAGACAGGGCATGGTCCCGTGAGCTGATTTGTGGAGACAACATTGTTGATAGTAGCAGATTGCAAACTGTGATTGTCATTTAAAAACACTGTAAGGCAAGGTGACTGTCTGACGGCAACTCTGCAAGAGAGGGAAAATATGGAACTGAATGGAGACCCTGCAAACAGTGAAGAAAACTTAAGAATATTATGCATGCTATGTTAATTGCAAAAAGAAAACGGAATATCGCAACCTTGTTGCAAGAAGTCAGGGCAAGATAATAAGTCGTCAGAGCCACATAGAGTTCTTACAAACCTCCAGGTTAGCAGAACTGATTTAGAAAAAGAAGAGTTTAACATGCATGTGTAATGAGAGCTGAAAGCAGGAGTCCATTAATACAAAGAAAATGTTTTATAGTATACCAAAATAACCCTTTTGCATTTCCTCATACAGGCTACTACATTCACTACAGTAAGACCATGTTTCTCTGTTTAAAAATGGAGTCAGTAGCTTCTTCCTACAAAATAAAATACAGACTTCTCCTAAAGTGAAGCTGCTCCATCGTCTCTTCTGGGCCTCCGTACATGTGTGGTGGTGACTGTGTCTGCAGAGACTCTGTCCTCTGACTGGATTTTACTGTTCTGCTTTGTTCTGTTTGACTCGGGAGGTTTCTGGGCGGAGCTGGTGTATTTCCTCCAGCCAATGACAGCGCAGCAGGTGAGTTTAGGAGTGGATACAATTCAGTGATTGGATGAGATTCAAACCATCGAATATGACCAACGCGAAAGTAGAAGCAAAGAAGAGAAAGTATAGGTTCTCCGAGTGAGGAGAAACACCAAGCGGATAAAGCTGGTTCTAAAATGAGGGTGAACCTTGTGTTGTCTTTAACCCGTGGACGTGGAGTTGTTCTGCTTCCTGTTGGACAGGCAGGTGACAAACACCGGCGGTTAGCTTGTGCTAGTGTGCGTTAGCTTGCTAGGTATAAGCAGTAAACATACACACTACGTCCTGCAGTGAGTGAGAGCTTCTGGGGGTGATGAGCCCAGGAGGAGGGGCCCAGTTTGAATGTTGTGTTTACAAGTTGCAATGAATATTTATACAGACTGCATTGAAGCATCACCACTGTTTCAGAACGAGCCTCCATGACATGTCTGTCATGGAGGCTGCAGGAGTTACCCCCATATTAACGCTGCAGGAGTTACCCCCATATTAACACTGTGAGGTGTAAACATTGCTTTAATTAATTATTTTAAAAAAAATACACTCAAAAAAATCATGTTTGATTAAAAAACATTTATTTTAAAACATATGCACCACATAATCATTTAAAACACTTTATAAAACATACAGCAATATGAAATAATGTATGCTCTCTCATTTTCATTAAAATATTACTTATCAGTCTGGAAATGAGGCCTGGAAGCTCACGTAAGCCATCATAGGTCAAGCAAGACAACCTGTATCTGTTCCTGCTCATGCATGCACACACAAAAAGACACACCAAAAACACAGTAAAAAACACACACACAAAAACATTTAGTTCATAATCTCATAGCACAACTGCATAAAGATAGCGTAGCAACATGCTGTCGGACAAGTCGTGAACGAGCAAGGCAGCTTAGCAAACATAAATCGTTCACTTACATCTTTCTGCTGTTTAACAAAAATAATGCTAGTTTTAGTCTTGCTAACAGGAGATATCATACCAACACACAAACAGCAAATTTAGCATACTTAGCTTAATAAACAGTTCATTGGGACACCATCTCTGAAACATTTATCATAGCTGTGGTCCTTGCCATCAAATTTAAGATGAAGCAAGATGAAATCATTGAGTAAGTGAGCTACTTAGGAGGAGAATAAGATGGCTAGCTAGATATTGCAGCATAAAATAAGCTAACAGTGTTACAGTGGCTAATATTTATAATAAAGACCAAACACAAGAAGAGAAGTATCAATATCTATATGAAAACATTCATTCATTATTTTCTTACCGGTCAACGTCAGGCTAAATCCACAAGTCAACACAGTCTGCAGTCTTCATGAGATGAGATGAGATGAGAGATGAGATTCAACTTTATTGTCATTACACATATACAAGTATAGAGTAACGAAATGAGGTTTGGCATCTCACCAGAAGTGCAAATAAGCAGAAAGTGCAATAGTCTGTGCTATGTACAGTAATTGAGTGCAAGAGTCTGTGCTATGTACAGTAATTCTGTGCTATGTACAGTAATTGAGTGCAAGAGTCTGTGCTATGTACAGTAATTCTGTGCTATGTACAGTAATTGCAAAATTTACAGATGTAGCCAAAAAAAGTGAATTATTAGGTATATCTGGATGGCTGGATTAATGGGATGCAATAAATATAAATAAATGCTATAAATAAGTAATGGTACAAAATAAGTGTGTTCTTAGGATTATAATATACAGATTAAGATGCAGTGAGCATGCTATACTAATAATATACAGATTAAGATGCAGTGAGCATGCTATACTAATAATATACAGATTAAGATGCAGTGAGCATGCTATACTAATAATATACAGATTAAGATGCAGTGAGCATGCTATACTAATAATATACAGAATAAGATGCAGTGAGCATGTTATACTAATAATATACAGATTAAGATGCAGTGAGCATGCTATACTAATAATATACAGATTAAGATGCAGTGAGCATACAGATTAAGATGCAGTGAGCATGCTATACTAATAATATACAGATTAAGATGCAGTGAGCATGCTATACTAATAATATACAGAATAAGATGCAGTGAGCATGCTATACTAATAATATACAGATTAAGATGCAGTGAGCATGTTATACAAGTTTACAGATAATTTAAAGAATATGAACATACTATAATACAATAATACAGATGGATGAGAGATGAGTGTGTGTGTGACCAGGAGGAGAGGTGGGGGGATGATGGGTGTGAGGTGATATGGAGGGGAAAGGGGGGTCAGCAGGGTGCGGAGAGAGAGAGGGAGAGAGAGAGAGAGAGACAGAATACAGAGTTCGGGGTGTGAGGTGATATGGAGGGGAATGGGGGGTCAGCAGGGTGCGGAGAGAGAGAGGGAGAGAGAGAGAGAGACAGAGTTCAGAGTTCGGGGGGTAGAGTTCAGTAGAGAAACAGCTCTGGGGAAAAAGCTGTTCCTCAGTCTGCTGGTTCTGGTCCGGAGGCTTCTGAAGCGCCTGCCGGAGGGCAGGAGGGTAAACAGTCTGTGGGCAGGGTGGGAGGAGTCTTTAAGGATGCCATGAGCTCGCCGCAGACAGCGTTTTCTTTGGACATCCTCAATGGCAGGAAGTGGACACCTTGTGATGCGCTGGGCGGTTTTTACCACCCGCTGTAGCGCCTTACGGTCTGCGACAGAGCAGTTTCCGTACCAGACTGAGACACTGCTGGTCAGGATGCTCTCAATCACACAGCGGTAGAAGTTCATCAGTACAGCTGAAGACGGGTGGTGTCTCTTCAGTGTCCTCAGGAAAAAGAGGCGTTGATGAGCCTTCTTAACCAGACTGGAGGTGTTAGTGGACCAGGAGAGGTCCTCTGTGATGTGGGTCCCCAGGAACTTGAAGCTGGAGACACGTTCAACAGCCATCCCGTTGATGTGAATGGGGTTGTGCGTGCTTCCTCTTTCTCTCCTGAAGTCCACGATGATCTCCTTCGTCTTGCTGGTGTTGAGGAGCAGGTTATTGTCAGCACACCAGGCGGCCAGATGCTGTACCTCCTCCCTGTAGGCCGTGTCATCGTTGTTGCTGATGAGGCCAATCACCGCTGTATCGTCCGCAAACTTGATGATGGTGTTGGATCCATGTACAGGTCTGCAGTCGTGGGTGAAGAGGGAGTAGAGGAATGGGCTCAGCACACAGCCCTGTGGTACGCCTGTGTTGAGTGTGATGGTGGTGGAGCAGGTGTGTCCTGACCTAACATACTGGGGTCTGTTGGTCAGAAAGTCCATTATCCAGTGACGGAGGGAGGAGTTGAAGCCCAGGTCTCCGAGTTTAGTGTTCAACTTGGAGGGGATGACAGAGTTGAATGCTGAGCTAAAATCAACAAACAGCATTCGTGCGTATGTGTTGTTATTGTCCAGATGAGTGAGCACAGAGTGCAGCGCAGTGGAGACTGCATCCTCTGTACTCCTATTGCTGCGGTAGGCAAACTGGAATGGGTCCAGTGTGGGTGGGAGGCAGTTTTTCAGGTGTGCTAGGACCAGTCGCTCAAAGCACTTCATTATGATGGGTGTGAGTGCCACAGGGCGGTAGTCGTTCAGGCCTGTCGGGCTGGAGTGTTTCGGCACTGGGACAATGTGACATGACTTCTGTCGGTGTGTGTTCGATTATGGGGGACGGGGAGGGATAAATAACACTTTAAGAGTCACATCCAGGTTCAGAGTTCAAAATGAAAAGTAAGAGTTAAAAGACGTTGCAGTGACAGTGATTTGATTACTTGACACTTCATTTTTACACTCGATTTTGACTCTAACTCTTTTTCAACTAAGAGTAAAGTTTCAGAGATTTGACTCCATCCAGAGTAGAATTAACTCTGCACTTGCTGAAATTTCACCAACACCAAAAATGTAACTCTTAGATTACCTTAATGCTTTACATCCTGCAAGAAAAACTTTTAAAACTTTTAGAAAAAAAAACATTCACCTTTTCTTTAAAGGTACATTTCAAGTTCACTTACTTTTAATGTTACCTTCAAATAAAATGGTGGCTCAAGTTTGCTAGCACGGTGGTTTGTCCAGGTGTAATCATCTAACTGTTTGTGGGTTTTTTTACTTTGTTGTACTTTTTCTGCAGGAACTGCCTCAAATTCCCAGACCTCAGCAATTAGTTTAATGTGTTTATTTGTATTATTTCTCTCAGGAACCATGGCCAACGCCAAGAATAAGAACCAACTTGTAATAAAAAAGATTTTTCTTCATCAGCTCCCCACTTACTTAGAACAGCTCGACAATCAGCACTGAATCAGCAACACAGAGCCTTAGGCAGCTCATGGCTCCGTTTTTCACTTTCACTTTTCCTCGCCATCATTCACATCAACTCTTTTAGATCCCAGCAACAATACTGAAGCAGAAAAATGCTCCCTGGTTTCACAGTGTCTCCTCACCCCAAAGCCTCCCATCCTCACTACTTTTATCAGTGACAGACCCGCTTCTTGGTAAAAGTGCAACACTGAAGGGAAGAGGGAAAAAAATGTCAAGGCTGCCTTGGCATTTTCTCCTCGTCACATTCTCCGTGCCAAGCTTGTGCTCTGCTCTGCCATTTCCATCCAAGCCGCCGACTCACAGCCCGGCCCACTAGCATCTTCTGCGCCGGCCAGGAAAAGTAGATTACAGAGAGAAAATGTCATAAACTCTACGGAGAGGAAGCATAGGTTGTCAATTATACATGTGTCAGTGTGCTGCTATCTCTGACTCGCTCTTTCTCCGCCCACTCCAAATGACTTGGCCGCCGCGCCTGGCCGACTCTCCTCCTTTCCCCTCCATGCTATCTCTGTTTTGGTCTGACATCTGTCTTTTATGACAATGCCACATGCACGTACCCACACTCCAGCATGCACAGATACACCATCCCACATGGATGCCAGAGGAGAGACGGCTGTCACAACTGAACCCCCCCCAAAATATTTTGACAGGTTAGAATCCAGCAGTGAGGGGATTGAAAGTTGTGTTGCAAGAGATGGAGGCATGTATGTCTACATGCAGATGGCTCTATAAATAATCAACCTCAGAGGGTCCCACAGAGAAAGATGAAACTAGTGCAAAGAGCATGGCTTTGCTTCTAATAAAAAGGCAGCTTCAGCAGACTTTCCCTTCAAGCCGAGCGTGTTTGAAGTGATTTTTTTTTTTCATCTCGCTCTTTCATTTTCAAAATGTACACGGTTTACTGCTTGGTTTGGTTTATCTGTGCAGACATTAACCAAATCCCTGAATCCCAGGTGCTCCAAAACAACCACAATAATAGAACTTAAAATGCAGCCCTCTGAGTGCATAAGCTTCTCATACACGGGTGAAAAGGGTAAACACATTTTCATTGCATTAAGATACTGAGGTATGCAGAAACATCTGTTCCCTCTAAAACCCCGGCAAGGTTGAATCAGTGTCACTTCACTACACAGCAGACTCAGCCCGCTGCAGGAGCCAGGTAAGGGACGACAAAGCAAGACATTTTTTACATTTAAGCAGAGTTTAGGGAAATGGGTGGTGAGAATAGAGCATGCAGGTGATACTATAATCAGCCTCATGTTGTTTGATGTTGTGAAAAATAACATTAATAACAGACAGGACCGCCGGGCTCCATGAAAACACCTCACATTGGGCCGAAACACCACGGCCCAAACTGAACCTGGAGAATGTCCTTAACCACACCTCCATCACATCAATCACAAATGACCCATTCAAACTTTAAACAGCTGTCAACCTAAAAATGGGAAGTGAATAATCGCTGATATTTCCGCAGCAGCATCACGTGACCACACAGAAGTAGGAAGAGCGACTTCACAACTCCTGAACACCTGAATGCAGTATTTAGAACTGTCCTAACTTTTCAACATGGACACATACATGCTTTCAGAGAAAACCATGTGCAATAATACAAATAAACACATTAAACATAATGCAAGCTCAGTCTCTTAAATGAAACCCAGACATTGTTAATGCGCTGTGAAAATGAGTGCACTTGCCTCTTTGACAATGAGAAGTTCTCGGAATGTCAATCCAGTAAGAAGGTCCATAAATCCATTTTGAAATCAACAGAGTGCTCCTTTAAACCTCTGAACTATCAGTGTCTGTAATTTATAATGTGGTGAGATGATTGTTTTGTTTGCACTGTTCAAACGGAAAAGTGTTCGCTGCACGCTCTCCATGTTGCAGAAAAGTTACAAAAATGAAGGCCAGTGCTTGTTATAGTAAAACATTTAAAGATTAACAGTTTTTGACAAGAAGGGCAAGCACACAACAAGGGGGAACACTGAAATAAAAGCAGAAAATGATTGCTATAAGGGAGCTGATTGGTTGAATGATTGGCAGGTTTGGAGGGAGCTGGAGCAGGGGTGCGTTCAGAAGACATTTTCTTAAACAAAAAAAGGCGGTGCAATGAAAACTTTTCTAATTGAGCCAAACCTTTCCTTACACTAAGAAACACACTTCAGAGCCTGTCGCATACTCTTTTACCTTATCAAGGAAACATATAATTCATTAAAGCAAAGGAGCAAAACCGTTCACATTGTTTGGGGCTTGAAGGCTTGAACACGGCCAGGCGAGGCAGGAGGTAGTGGGAGGAGTTAAAGACTGGGAAAGGAAAGGTTAAAGGGGTAGGGACCCTACTGTTCAACCTTCTTCTTAGCCTTATAATTTTGCCTCTGTTCCGTCTAGAGACTTCATTTTTGCTTCAAAGTGTTCACAAACTTTTCCACTATTTATACTATTCTCACTTTTGTTGCTATCTTTTATACTATTTAAACTGTTCCTCCAACTGTTTCATGATGCTGTTAACTGTTTTCACCCTTTTTCAATGGGTGTGTATGAAATTACTCTCAGGACCACAATGTTCACCCCACACACCTGAATTTACCATCAGAATGTAGGAAAACTTCTCTCTCACATTGAGTTTCCAGGACAAGCAGCTCCACCGTTTTAACCCTGTGATATAATAATGTTTTATTATTTGGTTTAAGTAGATTTAAGTTTCATGTTTATTTTGTTTTGGGTTTTTTTGCAGCCAAACTAATAAATGTACGCAGGACTCTAAGAAAAAAGTACAAAAAAAGAATGCAATATCCACTCTGTTAGGGACCAAACTATGACAAACCTGATGTGTCTTCACACCTTCACACTTCTCCTGGTATCTCATCCTGTGTTGTCAGTTTTTCCTGCATTCAAATGAAGCTGCTTGACAACATTCCTCTGTGTCTCTCGGAGGAGTTATCAGAGAGGTCTGCTTATTATCACCGAGCGCTGAGAAGTCACTTCATTATGCTTCCAGACACTGTGCTGCACTGAATGTGATAATCACTGTGACTCAAGTGTAGGCAGACCTATTGTTGGGAAGTGACATGGGATATAAATGTGTGCATATGTTTAGCTTATGTCAAGAGAAGAGGAGGGGGAATGTGCAGCGACACTGTAAACTGTTTTTAGAGGACCCAGTAAAAAGTTTATCAGTTAACAGAATAATCTGGAGATTACCTTTGCATCTTAATGCCAACTAGTCTTTCTTAATTTGTGCGGGCTATGTATCACAGGAGCCCTTGTCATATTGCAAAATTACAACAGCGCTGTAATGAAGCTCGGCTGTCATACCGCTTTAACCCAGTGTGCATTGTGTGTCAGGTCCGCTCTGTTACATCTCCTACTCCCTCGTGAGTCAACACCCAAATGCTGTGTTCTCAGAGTGCGGCACGGGGCAGCACCGCCAGACATCTGGATCTCGAGACCAAGGAGTTAATAATAATAATAATGTTTATTTATAAAGCACTTATCAAAACCAACGTCACAACGTACTTTACAGAAAAAATCACAACAGTCAAATACACAACAATAAAATCCTATTAAAAGCATGAAAAATAAAACAACAGTGCAGCAATCATCCAATTAACAGAGAAAAGGGAAACGACCGAGACAAAGATTGGCTAAAGTTAACAGATAAGAAGGCCTTACGATAAAAAAGTGATTTAAAAGAAGATACTGATGTAGCTAGTCTGAGATCCTCAGGCAGGTCGTTCCACAGCAGAGGAGCCCGAGCTACAAATGCTCGATCTCCTTTCGTTTTCAAGTTTGAAGTGTGAACAGTAAGGAGATTCCTGCCTGAGGATCTCAGGTTACGCACTGGCTGGTAAGAGGACAGAAGTTCAGAAATATATTCTGGGGCCAGACCATGAAGTGCTTTAAAAGTAAGAAGTAAAACCTTAAAATCGATCCTAAAAGAAATGGGTAGCCAGTGTAAGGTCATTAAAACAGGAGTGATATGTTCTCTCTTCTTAATTTTGTTAAAAGTCTTGCGGCTGAATTTTGCACGATTTGGAGACGACTGATTAATTTTTGGTTTATACCTGTTAAAATACCGTTACAATAGTCTAATCTTGAAGAGATAAAAGCATGAATGATTGTTTGTGTGTCGTTAAAAGATAGCATTGATCTTATTCTAGCAATATTCTTGAGGTGGTAATAGCATGACGGGACAATTTGTTTAGTGTGTTTCTCAAAGGTTAGATTGCTATCAAAGGTCACTCCCAGGTTTCTGACATTTTGCTTCACATTAAAGGATAGAGGACCAAGGGAGGAGAGGACATCTGGGTGCAACTTATCAGGGCCAGTTATTAAAATTTCAGTTTTGTCAGCGTTTCATTTGAGAAAATATGCTGACATCCATTTCTTAATGTCTGTAAAACAATTTCTGAGGTCTTCTAGGTTTGGAGAAGCCCTTTGGTCAATTGGGAGATACAGCTGTGTGTCATCAGCGTAGCAGTGAAACTGAATGTTGTGTCTTTGTATAATTTAGCTTGTAGCTTGACTTATCTGTGCACATATCCAAACAGGATTACCTTATCGAAACCAAATTCCAAATCAAATTTGCTTCTCGACACAAGATTTCACCCATGACTAATTGCTAGAATCTGATCAGATTTTAATCAACTGAGGCCCTGGACATGAGGTTGAACACCTTTATTAACAAGATCGGGCATCCAAGGGGCCAAACAATGTTTAATATTAAATATCATCAGATCAGAAAATGACATGCCAGGTGGAAAAAAAGAAAATCAACAGAGTTGATATGCTTATGTTGAGTACCTATTGTTTTAGTTTGAAATAAACATGTTTTGTCTGTTTAAAAATAAAATGTTGCTTTAGGACTGTTTTCTGACCCAGGACCAGCGGAAACTCAGACTGCTTTACAGACTCATACACATTGTGTGCTGTCTCTTCAGTCGATTTGATGTTCTCGTAACTCAAGTTGCTGCTATACTTTCCATCCACAGAGCACTTTGGTGGATGCAACAGTGGGATTTGTAGTTTTTAGTGAGATTTGTCTCATTAGGATGCTTCTGAGAGAGAGAGAGAGAGAGAGAGAGAGAGAGAGTGGGGGTAAAGTATTCAGAGAGCATAGATGTGCACAGTATGTAAAGTTTTCTCTCTGTTAAATTAATACAAATGATATCTTTGCGCTTTATAGATGGCCTCAAACGACAGCAAGTTGAAAAGACGTCAGTGGCTATAAATAATGTAAGATGACATCACAGGGCTTTTACCCAGCCGAGTGTCTTTGTTAGCAGCAAAGCAGAACAGAGCACAAGCGCTTACAGAGATCTCCATATATCAAATCAATCTCAGATGGAGCCTGCCCTTTATTCATTTTTCCGGCCTTTCATCTTTCTGCCCACTTCAGACTACTTTTATAGACCTCTCTTCTACATCTTAATGTGCAAAACATCTTTGATCAAGTGATTTATTGCTGTTTGAGAGCTGCAGCAGGAGTACAGGTGAAGAGAGGGGAAGAAAGTGGATGCTGCAGATGATAAATACTGATAAAGGCAGAGGAGAAGATAGAGAGACAGCTAGATGGAGACTTTGAATCACAATAATATGTCTTTGTTTCTGGTCATGGAAACAATAAACTGACAACCACGACCAGCAGAACAGAGTATACAGCAGCAAAGCTAAGCACAAAGTGAACGTCACCACCCCCACCACTGGCTCTGATAAAAAATCTGGACTATTACCTGGACTTTTTCATCCAGTAGATGTCGCCCTTGAGTACCAGCATTATACCAAAACGTCGCTCTCCTCCAGCGGCAGACAAAAGCTAGCATGTAGCTTGTAGCTTCACATTGCATGTAAATTGACACGGAACTACATAACATAACACCTGTTTACAAACCAGTGGATGATGTCACTGAGACTACGTCCATGTTTTATCCAATCTAAGGGTTAAACAGATTAGGGTGTTTTGTGTTCACTCGTGCAACCCACCTGGACATTGTCTGGACATTTTATTTTTTGAGTGCAGTGCATGTGTGAAATGGGCTTATGTTACTCAGTGCAGCCATCTATCTACAGTATATACATCACGGCATGAGTGCAAGATTCCAGCTGCCAGTAAGAGATGCCCGGTAGTTTTGCTTAAAAAAGAACCAAAAGTCCAGAGCGATGTCACTGATTTAGTCTTCTTTTCACGTCACTTAAACTTCTCACTGCTGAGAAAAGCAAAGCCAGAGTGAAGAAGCAGTCAGTAGTTTCCGAGGTAACTTCTGCATGGATACTCGAGAGCGCTTGAGTTTTACTGGACTCATCCAGTGATTTCACAGTAGAAGGAGTAGCATAACTGCTACAACATGGGGGGGAATTGCTCATTATAGCTGGTGCTGAAGTGAATCGCACACCTATCTATGTGGGTGTGTGTCCATTAAAGTCTATCGGATCCATATGCCCCGTCTTCCCTGCAGCATATACTCAGTGTAATGATCTTCCGCTCTGAAGCTAGCTCAGCCCATCGTCTGGCCTCAACACAATGACACACTGGTGTGGATGATCTACTGTACCTCTCCCCTCCGGCCATACAACACACACATGAACACACACACACACCAGCTTAATAAATTGGACTACCTCCACGGCCACAGAGGCCCAATGTGATAAGCATCGATCGTGTTGTTCGCCTCATATCACTAATAGATGTTGTATGGAGCTCTGACGTAGTTTCCAAATGATCTCCCTGGTTATAACACTAAAGGAGCAGTCCACTACAAAACCACAGAGATAAATCCTCACCCCGTCTTTCCACTATTGGCTGACGCTGGCATCATCCGTCATGCTGTTGCAGCTACACCTCTATAATACCCTTCATACCATCTGGAATGATTCCAGTTTCTTAAAATAGTGTCGGGGAAATGGAAGAAGGTTTGGCACACTAAGAGAACCGAAGGGAAAGACAAGAAGGAATATGAGCCGAGGTGTGGGGGGGGGGGGGGGTTGGGGGGAGGTTGGGATGACTGCGGTAGTGTGGGTAAAGAGGGCTCCTATTAGGGCAGTGGAGGGAGAAATATTGGCCAGTGCAGCCCTGTACCATTTGTCCTCGTCAAGATCTTAAATAGAATCGGGATCAATTATTCATAGGGTCTATAACTGGCAATAAATGTTAGCTGAGACAGTGCTGCCTGGGCCAAGGGAGAGGGAGAAAGCAAGGTTAGAAGCAGTCACAGAGGGACGAGTTTAAAAACCTGGACAAAACAGCTGAATAACCAATTATAGTTTAGACCAGCGACTGACATTTAAAAGTCCTTTTGGCTTGTTTGATGAGCCACTTTCTGGCATGATAATCTGTGAAACCCATTGCAGTTTTAAGCCCAATAGAAGAGCATAAAATCAGCTCAGTGAGAGTTACAGCTCGAAGATAACTCTGCCACAAAACAATACATTGCCTCAAGAGCGATGCATAAAAGCAGGTTATGGTGGAGTATTATGTTTTTCAATTAAAAGTGTTAAAGTTTCAGTAGTAAAGACAGAATTTGTGTCAGCGTCATAGGAAACAGAAAGTCTCTTAAGATTTAAATAATTTTTTTCATAAGGGAGACCTGACCAAGAAAAGTTCCTCCTTTTACATTTTAAATCCAGATCAAATAAAACAATCTCATCTCCCTAATGAGACAGTCCCATGACATATTAAAGTGGCCTTCAACTTTTCCAGGGGAACTAAATGATTTAAAGATCACATATGAACCTCCTCTAAAAAGTCTAAATAAGTCTCAGTGCTGCCTAAAACATGTCTGTGAAGTTTTTTTGTTCTAAATCCACTCTGATCCTGTATTTGATCATGCCTATAAACCCCTCGAGTTCAGCCCTGCTCAGAACAGGCTGTTTCTGTGTCTGTTCCTTTAAATGCAAATCAGCTGTGTCTGACAATGCCCCCTCTCTGTAAGGGCTTGGGTGTCTTGGGCTTTCTTGCTCCTAGCTGTGGGAGTGTCATCCACCTGGGGGAGGGGTTACTGCCCTTTGTGATGTCATGAAGGGAAAATCTCCAAACGGCCTGTTTGAGTACACATTTTCTGAAAAGTGGAGCAGGCAAAAGACGGAGAGGATGGAAAAGGAAATTGCTACAGTTTGAAAAGTATAGGCAATGGTCAAAGAAGTGAAATGTTCGGGGGCACTGGTGGTTTAGTGATTAGTTCACATGCCCCATGTACAGAGTCTGTTTTTCTCAAAGTCAGCAACCTTGGTTCAAATCCCACCTGTGGCTCCTTTCCCACACTTCATTCCCAACTCTCCCTGATTCGGTGGTCTACTCCCCGACTGCAGGAGTGAGGAGTAGACCACCGAGTTTCCTATTAGTGGACAACCCGCTCTGCCTCGTGTGCAACATCCACCTGAGCTGAGTCATGCGTCTTTGATTGGTTAGAAGTTTACTGCACAAACATCAAAAAGAGTGAAAACAGCCATAATAAGGAAAATTGAAGATCCTAAAGTTGTTTCCATCTAATGTATGTTTACAGCAGGTATGCTGGGGGACCGAAGTCAGGGAATTTTTTTTAAACTGTTTTCCATCTACTTACAAAGACGATGTGATGAATCCAACAGGTTCAAGGAGAAATGACCTCAACACCACTCACAGTGCGACTAGAAAACATAATTGCTTACTGGGTTGTGTTCGCAGGCAACATTTGTTGGAATAAAAGATGTATTGTTTTTTTAGAGATATCTGGACAGTGGTGATGTGGTTGAAGGGAAGAGTTCCTGCAGAGTTTGCATGCTGTTTGTGGTTAAGGTTAAACATGATTCATGTCCAAATAGAAAGTGTTTCAGGAGAGCAGATAGGAAACAATAGGAATACATTTTTGGGGGGCTGTTTCCACTTGTGCACAGTTAGACATGTCTAGAGAATTTCAGAAGGACTGGCTCTCAAATCCTCCTGATCTGGTTGTTCACACATGCACCTCACAGCAGGAGACTGTCCCAGTCGGACAGGAGCAACAAAGCAACAGAGTCAACAGGGAACAAAACTTTGGGACAGCATGATAAATAGCCACTTGCCACAGCCTTAACTGCAACATTGTTGGAAACACAATAACTTAAGTCCCTTTCACTTCTTTGCATGTGTGAATGCAATCGTGTTCAGTGTCGTCCAATTTGTAAGTGGTAAATTGACTTGAGCTTGAATTTGTTTGTTTTCTAGTCTCCTGACTACTTAAAGCACCTTTTAAACTGCAGGTCACACCTATACATTCACACACTGATGGTAGAGACTGCTATGTAAACTGACCATCATTGTTAACTCATCCATTCATACACATTTATACACCGCTGATGAAGCCGTGGTAGCAACTTGGGGTTAAGTGTCTTTCCTAAGGACACATAGGACGTATGGCTGCAGGAGCTGTGGATTGAACCCCTAACCTTCCAGTTGAGCGATGACCCACTCTACCAACTGAGGCACAGCCGCCCCAATTTTTTTCCAGATCCTTCAGAGCGAGTGAGGGGACAGGTTGACCATGTGGTTGGCTATGATCAAAGTTTAGCTGCCTCATAGTCTCTCATGGCTGCAGGATATTGGATATGATGTTAGTTTTGTATGCCTAGTGGCCTACAATGCTAACACCGCATTAGTCACCGTTTATTCTTTGAATCAACTTGCATCGTACGGCCTGTTCTGTTTGCATAATTTCTTAAATCGTTTTTATGTCTTAAATTATTGATATTTTGAGGTTTGATTTTGGGAGTGTTATTGAACTCCGTTGTATTGTTGTCTTGAATATCCACATCATAAACAATAAAGCAGTCATGTTTGTGTTTGTAAGCTCATGAGTAAGTATGGAGCAATGCCGATTGAATATGAGTTTGTTTTCGAAATCACTGCTAAAACCTCCACCAAATTGTCCCTTGTATATTCATCCTGGCGCAGAGACTTAAGCTGGAGGCGTGAATTATCACACAGAGACAGTTCTGGTGATAATTGACTGAAGGAATGCCAGGCACTTACTGATGAACATGGAAACACTCATCTGTGCATCTCCAAATGGCTTTCGCGAGCTAATGGCGGTGTGGGAAAAATGAGCTCACATAAGGCAGGGGAGGTAATGTAGCTTCCAGCTCAGCTCATTTTCTCCGAATGAAAGAGATAATCTGGACCCCCTGAAGGCCTGCGAGATTGAAAGCTTCACAAGCGGAAAGGCCAAATAACTAAGAGAAATTAGATGTGAACCTGGGCCAAAGTTTTCTCATTCCAGTCCCACAGCTCACACCCGAGGCAGTGACGATGTTCATGAGCGTTATATCACGATAGATGCTTCGTTTCAATCTACCTTTTTTCTCATTTCTTCCTCCCCACCTTCCTCTTGTTCATTTATCCCTCCATTCCTCCTTTCTCTCCCACATTGCCTTTTTATTTTTTTCCCCTCCTTTTTCTCTGCATGGAGGGAGTAAACAGACATCCAGAATGTTTGTGACAACTGGAGCACTTTCCATCCCTACCCAGATGGACTGGCAACCAACTGTCTCATCACAACAGGCTTTCATTCCCACCAACAGCTCCCTTTCCTCCCCACTCCGAAAACTGCACCAGCAGATTTTAGGAAGGGTCTGAAAGCAAGAAAAGGGAGAGAAAGAAAACAGGATTAAACCCTGAGAGTTAGTTGGAGATTTGTTGACATGCATAAAACCTTATTTAATGATTGGTTGTCTCCAGGCAGATTGAGGTTACCATATCCGCTTTTACATATGCACTCGTTGAAAAGAGAAAATCCTGCACACTACTCTCGCTAATCAACGCCAATTTATTAGAAAAAATCACAGCGTTTAGGTCCCTCGCAACCTTTTGCCGTTTACACACTAGCAGAAAACTCCTGATATTTCCCGGAGGAGCTGCATGTGTGAACGCAACAGCCACATTTTTTGCTCGGACTTCACCCGGAGTTTATCCTCCAGACCCCCTCCTCAGCTAGTATGAGTGAGCTGATTTGAGAACGCAGCAGGATATAATCAGGAGAATTCACAAGCCAATAGGAGGGGGAGCGACGTTTATTCCCTGTGATCACTGCACGACCATAGACTGTCTGCACGCCACCTCTACCATCCCTGTGCTCTAATGAAACTGCTGCATTATGTTTCCTGTTCTCCAGTATGTTCTTCTCCACTCTTTACTTCAGATAGAGATTCTGTTGAACTACATGTAGCATTGATATAAAGACAAATACTCTCATTATAGCATCTTGTAGTGGACTCTGTTACCCCCCCCCCCCCCCCCCCCCCCCTTCTGACAGGGATAGTCTCCTGCTGTGAGGAGCATGTGTTAACAGCCATGTCAGGAGAATCTCCGGAGCAGTCCTCCTGAAATAATCTACATATTATCTGGAATGCAGAATGTGAAAACAGCTTTTGTCAAGTGTGTTCTAAATCATCCACCGTCAGTCCACTGCCTTTCCATCCTCTCCTGAGTGCAAAAGGAAAGGTTGAAATGACGCTGTAAAGGTAAGCGCAATAGAGACAGACAAAGCGGATAAATCCGGACTTGCATAAAGCTTTTGGCTTCAATAGCCACTGAAGCCTTAGCTTCACAAAGAGACCAAACATTGCATCAGACAAAAACAATCAAATCTGTGTGACCTGTTGAGGGTGAACCTTTGTCATATAGAGAAAATCTTCAAACTGAAATTCTATGTTTCCATGCACATGTTGTTGGAGGAAGTACATTTACACAAAGGCAGTTTGCTTTCCAGCGAAATAAGAATAACGATTTCTTACAGGAGGATAACAGCAATGTGCAGCACTAACACAAAAAATAAACACCAGCGTGAGAAGGGGAAAAGACATTCTTTCCTCCAGTTCCTTTTTGACGCGCCCTGCCCTACACTGCAGAATGTGAATCTGGACACCCTTTCCTGGGCTGATCCCTCAGGACCCACAGCCCTTTCCAGCTCCACATAGGAAGCCCTTATGCATTATGCATCACCATCCGAGCCTATTTTGGAGCAGAGAAGTGAAAAAAAAAAATGAAAAAAAATGAGAGAAACACAGAGCTTCCTGGGCTCCTGCAATCGGTCCCACAGTTGCTCATGTTTCTGTGGAAAACGAGGTCTCGTTCCGACCGTACGGAATTACCAAGAGGAAGGCATGAAATATTTAGCATTGTCATCCCCTTCCTCCCCCTTTTTCTGTTTTCCAACTCAAACTTCTTGAGGGAGAAAAGTCAAGAAAAGCAAAGTGAGTGTGCTCTCTCTGTATGATTATCTGGATGCGTGAGGATGCACGACTACATGGATCGGGGGAGGTCAGGATCGTAAGGATTTCCCCTCAGGGGGACAGGATGACACATGCAGAGGTGGAACATGGGATTTGATTTATGCTTCCTGGAAGTGGTGAGGGGAATGGGCTCGGGTGCTGGGCCAGTTGGGTCGAAGCAGGTGTGTGGAGGAGTGATGAGGATCAGGCGCTGTGAGGCATTTAGCATGCAACCACAGGTGAGCGTGTTCAGAGCACGCATACAACGATGAAGAGATAAGAGTGCACAGGACACTGCTTTTTTCACCAGGGTGTTTGTATTAAGCTGTATACACATACAGGGTGACCTTGACACTGAATATGGCTGTTAGAATATGTCTGTGACACCTGAACGGAGCTCGTTCATTGGCTCAAGGCTGTCCAAACCGCAGACCTGTTATTTCCTACTCTCCAAAGTGAATTTACTGAAAGCATAAAACATGGACTGGATCTCACCTTCTTTCCTCCTCCGTCTGACATTGTAAAGGTTTATGAGTAGAGAAATGTCACTTTCTGTGCATGTGTAGGCATGCATTCCTTCTGTAAGTGAAATGTCCTCCAACATGGCTACTTTTCATCTTTGCACGGACGCATGTAGCACCATTGCTGAGCCACTACTTTCCACTAGAAAGGCTTCCATAAGGAGGATAAAAGCAAAAAAATCATTCAATTGTGTGGGAACACAGGGGCCCATTTCTATTCTCTCTGGGACATCAAAGCACACAGCAAGACGCTGCACTATTAGATTCCAAGGGTTGGATGAAAACACATGACTAATACATCTACTCTCTGCTGAAATCCATGATGAGGGTTTCATAACACAACGCAGACTCCTCTCGGTCATTTGTCTCCTCGGAGGACTGTGATTAATCTAACCTTTGATGTCTTGAAACAACAGGGAGGAAGAGATGGTAGAGATGGGGGGGGGGACGCATTGGGGAGCTGCATGGGGATGTAAAGACTTTGTTAAGCGCTGCTTTGAATGGCACGCTAATGAAGCAAATTGAATTGAATCAAACAGGATATTGAGAGACTGTATTGGGGAGAGTGACACAGCATGAAAGCACAATACAACTCTCAGAGGGAGAAACGTGGCGCGGAGGAGAAGGGGAGTAGGAGCTCAGGATTACATCTCAGCCTGTCGACTGCTGGAGAAGACACACTTTTAAAATGAAATGCAGTGCCATGTTCACATTTACTGTCATGTAAAAAAATGGACGTGCTGAATCGAAGCCAAAGTTGTGACGCACGGACGTATGACCAGCGTGTTTGGTGTGTTATAGGGCGCAGGAAGTGCCATTAGGTGTGAATTAGGCAGAATCAAAATAAATCTGCTGTCATGCATTATTAAAACTAATCTATTTGCATTTGCATATGTTTACGATGAGTTGTGAACGTGTGCAAACAAGCGAGCGAGTGGATTCAGGTCCTTTTACTTTATGGATTTCTTTTCATTTCTTAATCATTAATTTTCACTTCCGAAATTAAGCGTTTCTTCTTCTTTATGCCTCTTTTAGAATCCTCTCTTTAACTTCTTCTTCACTTGATCTTAACTCACCCGAGGAAAGCAACAAACCTGAGTGAACAGATTTTACACCGAGCTGTTCCCAGATGGCTCTGTGTCATCTTAACTTTGATCACAATATAACATGCAGTACTTCTTTCCTCAGAGCTCAGAGACTGTTGCTGCCTCTCTTTACATGAGGCACTCAAGAGTCATACATGTGTGCAGCAACAGCGCCCCCGTGTGGTGAAACGAACATGAACATGTCACCCTCAGGTTGAGTTTAGGTGGAGCTGGAGAAACATTTCAGGATGTCAAAATGTTTGTCAGTGGTGTCAATCATCCTTGATTTAGATTTTTACTCAATTTGTAATAATTTGAACAACCACAAAAGTGTTGTGAGTGTTGTATTCAAGACCACATTAAACAAGACCAAGACCCGAGACCAGAGTGCTCCTAGACAGAGACCAAGACCAAGGCAGGGCAAGACCGAGACAAGACCAAGACATTTAGGGACCGAGACCGAGACAAGACCAAGACATTTAGGGATCCAGATTGAGTCAAGCCAGTAATGATGTGGAAAAATAGCCTGGCAGTGGTGGTCTTGACCGGGGGGATCCTTCAAGATTCTGTCATTTGTAAATTTGATTGGGGACTGGTTAAAGTGTTTCACATCTTGCAAATTTGTTTCTTAAAATGTGAAAGACAAACAAATTAGTTTGAGAGTGGGGAAGTGAAAAGTGGCTGTAGCACAGGAACAACTGTTGTTCAGTGAATAAATAAATAAACAGTTGTGGTGACTGAAAGAATGTTTGTGGTTTGACGAGTTTGTCAAAGAAGCTGTTCCTTGGTCTGTTTGTCCGAGTGCGTATAGCTCTGAGTCTGCCTGAGGGAAGGGTGGTGAACATACAGTGTCCGGGGGGGAGATGTGTGTCTTTTCTGATGGAAGAGGCTCGCTTATGGAGGCGGCTCGAGTGGATGTCTCTGTCGGATCCACTGAGCTGTTTTAATGATCCGTTCAAGATCCTTCTTTTGTGCTGTAGTGCAGCTAGAGTACCAGACAGTACAGCCGTACCTCAGGTCCTCTAAGAGGTGCACTCCCAGAAACCAAAAGCTGGCGTCACGTACCACCTGTTCCTCGTTTATATGCAGATTATTGTGGAGTGTTTTTTTTGTTTCTTTCTCTAGTGAATTATCATCTCCTTGGTTTTCTTTGGGTTGATGTGCAGGTTGTTGCTTTTCCACCACATAGAGAATGTTTGGACCTCCTCTCTGTAGTTCCGCCTCGTTGTGGTTGGAGATCAGTCCTGCAATGGTGGTGTCGTCTGCACATTTGAAGAAGGTGTTGGAGCTGTGGGTGGGTGGGCATTCATCGACCCGGTAACGTCAGCACAGCGGCATCCTGGGAGAAAGAACGTTGCGCGCTGTAAACGAACACAGGTCATCATTTAGCCATGAGCTTTCTGTGTCTGAAATACCAACATTATTTTCCCCTGTTCGGGACGTTGTCGTCTGTGTGCAGGAAGGAAAACTTCTCACAAGGACGAAGCTCCGAGCTAAACGACAACACGCTCCTACTGAACTAGCTGCCAGAGAGCGCGGCGCTGCAGACACCGGAGACCCGGGTGCAGCTCACGTTAGCTCGGCAGACAAAAGAAGAGACGCTCCATACAAACAGCCGGCTTGATTTAAAACACTGCATGCTCAGTTTATATTTGCCACAGCACAGATGAACAAAGACTGATATATTTGACGGTACAGAGAAAGCTGGAGGAGATTTTCCTTGTACATGTTCAGAATATAATTTTGAAAAGAGACAATGTTCTGCTTTGTCAACAGGGGGGGCGCCAAAATCAACACAAACTGAAGGTTCCTTACAGGAGCCTAGGCATATTTCAAGACTCTTCAACATTTAAATAAACATGATGCTCAGTCACATGACTTGATAAATGGAAACATTAGTCTTTGTTAACACATTGTGATAAAGAGATGTGAGGAAGAGGACTGCAGTCAGAAACTTTAATCTCAGGTGAGAGATAACTTTCACTGTCATGACAGACACCGATCGCTTTTGACCTTCGACCCTACAGAAACGCCTTCATTGACACATGAATAAGCGTCAGTGTCAGATAGAGTGCTGAAGAGCTGCAGTTGTGTAACCTTATCATGACTGCAGCGTTTTGTACTCACTTCAGCTCCTATGAAAGAGATCCAGAGAGCAAACAGTATTGATCACAGCTGCTGTTAAGAGACGTGCTCTATCGATGTCTCAGATGAAGAACAGATACGGCTTTTTGGTGGGGAATTTAAGATCAATATTACTTAAATTGTGGTCCTGAGGTGAGATACTACATAGCCAGGAGCTTTTGCAGAAAACATTTAACACAGAAAAACATGAGTTTAAAGACAAAAATGCACAGCCGTCGCTCGGATAAAGTGGCTCCAAACATCGACATCAGACAAGCATGAGACATTTCTGCAAAAAACAAATCTCTCCTTCAGCCTGGAAAGTGTTGCTTTGTGGTTGGAAGAGCCAAAACAACTCCCTCCCTGACATGCAACCCGGAGAGGAATGTTTCAACTGCAGGGCCAAAAAGTAAAGATCTTGAAGAGATTACTGCTGTGCATGAACAGCACTCATCTCTGTCCCTGCTCCCCTCCATCCTCCATCTAGTCCATCACAATAGAATGGTTAATTGCAGACGCTGGTGTGCAGGGAGGAAATGGAAACTGGAAAAAAAGGGGCAGCAGACTCTTTAAGTGCATCTTAGTCTGTGTGCCTGAGTGCAGCCTTAAAGCACAAACGTATGAAACATAATATGCATATCCCTGTAGGTTAATATGATGTTATTATAAAAATCAAGAAACAGCAAGCTAGTGTGTTTTGTGCAGTGGAGTGTGGGCAAAGTACAATTCAAACTGAACTTTATATCCCATACACTGTCCTGAGAGAATTATCAGGCGGACCCTGTCCTTTTGCACACATACACGTATACACACAGTGTGCACAGCATAAAGGGGTGGGCCGTTGAACTGTCTCTCTCTCAGTGCAACAAACAAACCTGAAGGTAAACTCCTGCCTCCGCTCACACAGCGTACACAAATATGCCTGCAGACTACAATGGACGTTGGGAGCTGGTGAGCAACGACAACTTCGAGGAGGTCATGAAGGCCCTCGGTGAGTTTTGCTCTTATGGCCCGGTGTCGTGCATGAAGGCGTAGAAAAGAGAGAGTGTGGCTTGTAGCCCTGAGAGAAAAACAAGAGTTAATTAAAGAGTTGCATTTAGAGATGCAGCCGGGGAGAAAGGAGAGGTCTGAGGAGAGAATGTGGCATGAGTGTGACAGACTGAGTAAAAGAGAGAGAGAGAAGAAAAAGAGGACCGCTGTGGCGCTGCTTCATTTCCTCATTGAGCTGCTGTCAAGCCGAGTTAACCTCCACTCTGTGAGCGTCTGTCGTCTGTTACCACGCCAAATAAATATTGATTCGAGCCTTTTTTGCATTTTCATCCTCCTTATCCGCGAAGAAAAAAAAGGAAGACGGATTCCATTCCTGGATCAGGCATCTGGCCAGCTCGCCACTTAGAAAAAAAGAGAAAAGGGAGAGAAAGAGAGAGAGAGAGAGAGCGAGCACCATACAGCGCTGTGCTCTCCTCCTTTTGGCGCATCATTGATCAGGCCCCAGAAACACTTTCATTATTCACGACTCTATCTGAAATTCATAAAACAACCCGAGTACACTCAGCTCACACTAAATCCGGGAAATCCTGAATGCCTCTGCCTCATTTCCATCGAGCGGGGAGGGAAATGACATCCTTATGGAAATGGGTCAAAAATATTATTTAGATGGGTAAATATAGGGGCCTCATCTGTAAGAGTGATGGGAAGAAATTGAATTTTCACTTTAAAGCAAATGGGATATGAAAATCTAAACGGTCGGGGGGTGGTGTGGCTCTCTCTGGCAGGGGCCCGGCGCTGAACGGGGGGAGGAGAAACTCATTTAGGGCAATTCTGACTGGGAGCAAGGTCATTTTTAAAGGGTAAATGAGACTGTCAGAATCCCCAGTAGGAGAGGAATCATAATAAGTGTCCTGTGGTGTCATGTGTGTCTGTGGAGATGTGCTCGGAATATACTCTGCAAAAGTCAAACTCAGCTTCAAACCAGAATGGGAAAACTCACAATGCTTCCCCCTGACATTAACATCATTCTTTCTAATCTATATATGCAGATATTGACTTTGCCACCAGAAAGATAGCGTCCCACCTGCACCAGACAAAGGTCATAGTCCAGAACGGAGATAAGTTTGAAACAAAGACCCTGAGCACCTTCAGAAACTACGAGGTCAACTTCACCATAGGCGAGGAGTTCGAGGAGCAGACGAAGGGCCTGGACAACCGAAAAGTCAAGGTGGGGTTTTTTCATTTGACTCGTTCTCCCATTGGCTGGGCGTTTGAATTCTTTAGATATTCTTGAGAGTGGTGATGACCTTGTCGTTGCATCGTCAGACGCTGGTGGTCTGGGATGGAGACAAGCTGGTGTGTGTGCAGAAGGGCGAGAAGGACAATCGTGGCTGGAAACACTGGATCGAGGGAGACATGCTCCACCTGGTGAGAGAAAGAGGGACGGGATGAGGTAGAGTGGTAAACGTTTGGGAGATGAAATGTTCCTGTGTGATCAAAGCAGCAGCAGTAGCTTCCTAATGTAACGCTCTGAAAGTACTCTTTTTAAATAATATTTAAACAGCAATGAGAGTAAAGGAAGAACACCTTATCTCTGTAATTGCATGATGAAATCTGTCTTAATCCTTGATTAGAACAAACAATAAAAAAAGAGACAATAAACCTCTATCTAGATGTAATCTCTGCCAAATTATGTAACCTGGAGAGGCATCTGTTGCATCATGTTGAACCCGCAGTCTAAAGGTGTCTTCTCTTTTAGGAGATCACAGTCCTCGACAAAGTCTGCCATCAAGTTTTTAAGAAGGCCCAGTGAGATCAGGAGGACCGTCATCTGCACAAAACTGTCCCTTGTGTAACCTGCCTATTTATACTGTAACTGTGAAGACCTTTAATAAAATCATTGTAACACCATTTGTTCTGTTCTATTGTCAATCGATCAATCTTTATTTGTACAGCTCCTCAAGACACTTAACAAAAAAAGCAGGTAAATGACCGTACTCTGTTATGTTAAGGACAATGGAAATAGTCAAGGTAAATGGATTTGAGCTTGTATATTTCTTTTCTAGTCTTCTGACTACTTAATGCACTTTTACACCGCAGGTCACACCTACACATTCACACACAGAGGATGCTATGTGAAGTGACCTTCAGTAAAAACTAATCCCATTTATACTCATACACCACCAACGAAGCAGCGGGAGCAATTCAGGATAAAGTGTCTCGCCCAAGGACAGATCGGACATGTGGGGATCGAGCCCCCGACCTCCCGGTTGAGAGACGACTGACTCTAACTGATCCACAGCTGCCCCTATCTACAAATCTACAAAGACCCAACATTAGGTAGTTAGATACGGAAGAGGATTATGGCCACACATTTAAAAAAAATAGAGTTCTGACTTTAAACTCAGAATTCTTAGTTTAAAGTCAGAATTCTGACTTTAAACTCAGAATTCTGACTTTATTCTCAGAATTCTGACTTTATTCTCAGAATTCTGACTTTAAACTAAGAATTCTGACTTTAAACTCAGAATTCTGACTTTATTCTCAGAATTCTGACTTTATTCTCAGAATTCTGACTTTATTCTCAGAATTCTGACTTTAAACTAAGAATTCTGACTTTATTCTCAGAATTCTGACTTTATTCTCAGAATTCTGACTTTAAACTAAGAATTCTGACTTTAAACTCAGAATTCTGACTTTATTCTCAGAATTCTGACTTTATTCTCAGAATTCTGACTTTATTCTCAGAATTCTGACTTTAAACTAAGAATTCTGACTTTAAACTCAGAATTCTGACTTTAAACTAAGAATTCTGACTTTATTCTCAGAATTCTGACTTTATTCTCAGAATTCTGACTTTAAACTAAGAATTCTGACTTTAAACTAAGAATTCTGACTTTATTCTCAGAATTCTGACTTTAAACTAAGAATTCTGACTTTATTCTCAGAATTCTGACTTTAAACTCAGAATTCTGACTTTATTCTCAGAATTCTGACTTTATTCTCAGAATTCTGACTTTAAACTAAGAATTCTGACTTTATTCTCAGAATTCTGACTTTAAACTAAGAATTCTGACTTTATTCTCAGAATTCTGACTTTATTCTCAGAATTCTGACTTTAAACTAAGAATTCTGACTTTAAACTAAGAATTCTGACTTTAAACTAAGAATTCTGACTTTATTCTCAGAATTCTGACTTTAAACTAAGAATTCTGACTTTATTCTCAGAATTCTGACTTTATTCTCAGAATTCTGACTTTAAACTAAGAATTCTGACTTTAAACTAAGAATTCTGACTTTATTCTCAGAATTCTGACTTTAAACTAAGAATTCTGACTTTATTCTCAGAATTCTGACTTTAAACTAAGAATTCTGACTTTATTCTCAGAATTCTGACTTTAAACTAAGAATTCTGACTTTAAACTAAGAATTCTGACTTTATTCTCAGAATTCTGACTCTTTTCACCACATTTACATTCAGTTCTTTAGTTGAATGTTGATGAAGCCCCTTATTCCATATAGGTAAAAAGAGATAGGGTAAATAACAGTATTTTGACAATGTTACAAAGCATTTTATTATCATTCATATTGGACACAAATGTAAGAAAGATATTAGTCCGCTGGCATTAATATTGAAGGAAGTGTGTGGACAATTATGAAATGCAAAATGAATAACATTCAGTCCTGCACAGTGACTATCCACCGGAGTTGGTCCTTACAGGTACCCGTTGTTCTGATTTTAAAGTCAGAACTCTATTTTTTTTTTATGTGTGGCCCTAATCCTCTTCTGTAAGTTAGAACTCCAGAAATAACATCCAAAATGTGCAAGGCACATCCCAGCTCATGTTGGAGGAATTGTGGAACCCATGTGGCTAATCATACCCACATTTTCTGGTCATTTCCGAAACTAAGCTTGTTCTGGAGAGAAGTATTTGATGCACTGAAAGAGGTCTTCCAAAAGGACATTCCACAATACAATCTGGTGATACTTGGAGTGACGCCTGTTGGCCTGAATGGGATGGTCAAAAAGTACTTGTTTAATATCTTATTCACAGTGGCCCTGAAGTGCATCACCATACGCTGGAGAAGAAGAAAAATATACTCACTGATTATTTGAATGTCATGAAGGTGTTTTTAGATCATTGTCAATTTACATGCAATATGAAGCTACGAGCTAACAAAAGAGCGCTAACATTAGAATGCTAACACAACAATGCAGGACACAGGTGATAGCAGCTCGAGAAAAGGACAATTTAGTCTTAGTGGTGTTTAATTATGGTGCGTTCTAATTCATAACTCCTTCGTGTGAACATGAGTGGGTTGGAGGTGTGTCCTGGAGGAGAGTGGAGGTTTCAGAATAGCAGAGGTGTAACCAAACAGCAGTTTGGTTTGGTTTCATACTGGTGCTCAAGGGCGACATCTACTGGATCATAAAGTCACACATTCTGCCTTTAAAGATTAAGCCAAGTACACACACAGCCGGTTCAGTGAAACTGTGAATGGTTCATTAAATCTGTAATGGTTTCTGGTTGTGAGGTTATTATTTTCATACAACAGTCGAGTCTCCCTCAGTTCTTGTCCCCACAGAGCAGATGATACGATTATATTACATGTTTAGGCTTCACAAAAAGCCCCCAAAAACTTCTTTCTGAACCCTCACATCCACCGTATAGGCTAAATATAGAAATCTCTGTAGGCCTAATTAAAGTTTTTATGTTATATTAAAAAGAATCCGGGATATTCGCACATATTTATGTAAAGACAGACGCTCTACACTGCAAAAAACACACAAAATACATGTTGATAAAGTCAGATTTTAAAATTTTCTGGGAGTTCTTCAGTTCAAGTTTGCCTAGAAATTGTCATTTTAATCCACTGACATATAATTTGCCTTAGACAAACGGCTGGGGTCAACAAGCCAAAAGTAAAATTAGTTTTGTTCAAGCGTCGTTTGCGGGTTTTGTAGTGTTTTTTACAGTGTAGCAGGAGACTTCGCAGGTACAACATGTTCTGCGTCTCTGCCGGATCTCGAGCTGCTCCCACAGGAAGCGCTGGAGGATCCACGTCGCCAAAAGAAGCTGCGTCAAGTAACACAGCGGCAGTGAGAGCACAACCGGGGAAGGGAGCTCGTGGTTTTCAAAATAAAAGTTTTGAATTTGCCTTAAACTATAAAGGGAAAATGATCTTTGAAATAATGTAAGTATGTACAAGATACGATATCTTCGTGGGTTTTTCGAGGATTTTATTTCATTGTCTTTTGTGTGGGGTTTCTGATGTACATCTGGTGCTTGTTTTACTGATTTGATTTCTTTATCTTATTCATGATTGTTCAAATGTAACTTTCAAATCTAACATTCCTGTGTTTCCTGTGATTTAAGATTCATGTAATGTTGTTAAAACTATTTACCAGACAGGTACACAGCATCATCAAGATGTAAAACTTCAAATAAAAGCTCATCCTAATTTAAGGCCTAGTCCCTTTTTACTAGTCGGGTGTCACGTTTTGACCAATAAAAGCAGCTCTCAATGAAAGGACCCTTTGCATTTATTGTTGAAATAGTTTGCAGATAAGAACAATAAGTAGAAAAGCAGTACAGCAGTCTTACAAAGCAAGGTGCTGCTTGTCAACAGGCAGGGCAGGCAACTGCTTGGGAACACTTAACACTTAAACACTAAACCACAGCAGTAGCTCTAAATGTGCAGAAGGAAACCTCCCTAATGGGGCCCCATCTGACAGCACTTACATACATCACTCCTGGGAAAACCACAGTCCGTCAGTGAAGGAAAATGAAGATGACTTATCTGTGTGGGAGAGAAAACTTAAACAGGAAAAGCGTCGGGACACTGATAGATATAAAAGTGGTTTGCAGGACCCCCAATTAATTTTTGCCTATAGGGACCCAACAGACTAGAGTCGCCACTGATCCAAATTGTGTACACTGTTATATATTCTTTCTGGTGAAACTTTACAATGATGTAGTCTTTCCCATCTTTACTGTGCACAGGTTTGGTCTGAAAATAATTGAAAGCCTGTCAGGTATCGAAGCCTGTCCCAAATAAAGGCCGGGAATTTTCACAGACTGAATAAAATAACAGCCTGGCTGAAGATAGATGTTATGTACATATACACGTGTGAAAAGGGGATCAATTAAATCAAATACAAATTCTGTAAAAAAGCACAAAACTGTTAAATATGATGTCCAAGCAGAGAAAACATAAGGTGCATGTGTAAGTGTACAAGGAGGGAGACAGCTTTTGTTGTGAAAATAAAAACCGGAAGTGGTTCTGTTCTCGTCGGTGCACGCGTCGTAACAAAACGTTCACGATTGTTGTGTACAGGAGAAGCTCGACGAGTGCAGCAGAGAGGCCGGTCTCTAACTCTGCAGAGACCAAGTGACGTCCAGACATGGTAGGCAGAACAAACAAAGTTAAAACTATAACTTTGTTTGTTTGTGTTTTCGCTGTGTGGTTGTTGTCTCGTCAGCGGCACGCGGGTCTGTCTGCGTGCTACAACTACAGACAAACTTTTACCTCCATTCATAACATCGGCTGTCGTGTAGGAGGTGCATGCTGCTAACACACTGTGTGTACCAACAGACTTTTAACAAGCGTAGATGTTATGATCGGAACATTTCAGACCTGCAGAGAAAGGTCACACTTACTTCTACACATTAGACCGTTTTTAAAAAAGTGTTTCAACATTGCTCCCTCTGAAAGCAGACCATGAAAACGCCACATCTGCTCACTTGATGTGATGTGAGTTGAAGGGTCCAAGTCTGTCTGACTCAGGCATGCATATCAAATAAGGAATGGGCAGTAGCCTATCAGCAGACACACCCCCCTCACCAACAAGCTCCGGAACCGGAAAAACGACCGAATCCGGTTTTTTACAAATGTGTCTGCTCTACGTAGTTTAAAGTGTCTGGCTACAACTAACCCCTGCTACATTTTAAACGAAATACAGAAATATGACATTAAAGGACCAATCAGTGAGATGTGTAGTGAGTGAAATGATAAAGTGACCTTACTATATGATCAGACATTAAGGAAACATGCTATGTTGAAGTGCTGGCTTCTCTGACAACAATGCAGCAGTCAGTATGTCCTCCTTCTAACTTTAGATTCTGGTCCTGAATAGTCTGGATTTGTTTGGACCAGAGAAGGTAGGCGGTTTTAAGACACCCCCACACAGCCGTTTTGGACGCCCCTCAGTTTGCCAGATATGAGAGCAGTTATCAGGTCAAACCAACAGGTGTTGCAGAGATGGAAGCGGGCAAGAGAACTGGTTCAGATAGAAGTGATTGTACCCGACCTAAAAAGCCTCTGCATGTTTCTAATAAGCTCCACGAGCAGAAACGTGCTCAAACTAGGATCAATATTGGAGATGATTTTGAAAAATGGAGAGAGGTTAGAACACAGAAAGGTTTACAGACCGATGCAGAACTGGATAAACACTGAAGCTACGACTACCTTCTTGAAGGACACAGACTCACCAAATGGAAATGGATTCTGTTCAACAATCCACCCTAGAATGTCTTCCCGAGTATTTAGCCTCACAGGTTTGCTCCTTCTGTATTCATGCACAGGTCTAAGGTGCCCTGGTAACCCCACCCAGGGGTGTTACCCCACAGTGGTTACAACTTTAACCCTAAACCAGGCTGATGATTCTCTGAATGAGTGTTTCTACGATCTTCTGTCTATCTTTTAATGTAATAATCTGTCGTTCTTCTGTTTTTCAGCCTCTGCGGTTGGATATAAAGCGGAAGCTGACCGCTCGGTCAGACCGGGTGAAGAGCGTGGATCTGCACCCCACTGAGCCGTGGATGGTGGTTAGCCTGTACAGCGGCACAGTGGTGGTCTGGAACCATGAGTCACAGGTCATTATCAAAATGTTCCACATTCCTCTAATCGCCCTTTGTTCTGTCTGTATCACCGCTGTTTGTTATCTGCTGTGAGCTCAGTTTGTGAAGTGTTTGTCTGATTTGAACCCTGCATGTTTAGACGATGGTGAAGACCTTCGAGCTGTGCGACCTGCCCGTCAGAGTGGCCAAGTTTGTCGCCAGGAAACACTGGGTCATCACGGGAGCAGTAAGTACTCTACCTAAGTTGATACTCTAATATTTGTGTGTGTTCTAGATAGTCGTCCTCAGTGTCTCCCTGTAGTCTCAGTGATGTAAAAGAAGAACACTGCTGCATCTTTGAATGTCTCATTTCACTTTAACAAACTCTCAGACAGCTCAGCTGACGAGTCCAAAGTCATATTCACCTTATGACATCACACATTGACCTTATGACATCACACATTGACCTTTGTTACTGCTCCTTTGAGCTGTTTGATGTCACTTTGGGATCCCTAACCACTTCCTGTTTCTGTGCTGAACATCCTGTCCTAACCTTCACTCTACAGGAAGGGACTTACTGTATTTCAAAATAAAAGCACGGTTGAATTCAAACAGCATATCTGACACTGGACTGGTGTGGGGAGCTCAAATGTTCTCACCTGTCATAATGTTTCAAATATGAGACAGCCATAAAATAACCGCCATGTGACTATTCTGAACGGGTGTGTTCACCTTTACCGATGGTGACCATCGTCGGCTAAATCCAAGAGGCAACCTCAGTGTTGAAGAATGACGGGACTGCAGAAGCGCAACAACTGCAGTTCCTCCGGTGTCCACTTGAGGCTGGCTGCAAAAATTAATAACAAATGAATTAGTTGTTGAGTTCTTAAATTGGCTCTAATGTTTCCAACTGTTTTCAAAGCAAGAGAAATCTGTAATTTTATAGTTGCAAGGGGCAGTGACTCGTCGTTACGGCCGCCGTAACAGACACGACATGGTTATCGTTGCCAAGGAAACACCGGATGTCAGGCTTCATAATGCCTCTTAAGAAACCAAAGGGTGACGTCACTGAGACCTCTGTCCATGTTTTGTACTATGGTTAAATCTGAGGTTTTATGTGTTTTGTTGTTTACAGTTTAAATGACCTTGTGAATGTTTGTATCTGTCCCCAGGATGACATGCTGATCCGTGTGTTCAATTATAACACTCTGGAGAGGGTTCACATGTTTGAGGCTCACGCTGACTACATCCGCTGCATCGCTGTCCACCCCACACAGCCCTACATCCTCACCAGCAGCGGTAAGGAAGAACTACTTCCTCACATTAGCACATAAAGCCAGTGTGTGAAATGTTGTATCACACTGTGTGTGTGTTTTCAGATGACATGTTGATCAAGCTGTGGGACTGGGACAGGAAGTGGTCGTGTAGCCAAGTCTTTGAGGGACACACGCACTACGTCATGGAGATTGTCATAAACCCCAAAGACAACAACCAGTTTGCCAGCGCCTCCCTGGATAGAACCATTAAAGTACACACACACACACACACACACACACACACACACACACACACACACACACACACACACACACACACACACACACACACACACACACACACACACACACACACACACACACACACACACTGTTACAGCCAGACACACCAGTGCTCATGGGAAACGTAGTCTTAGCCTAAAACATCGATCACACTTGAGATAAAAGTGTTGAATCATCTCAATAAACACCTCAGTTGCTTACAGTATTTCCTAAATCACAACACCTCAGTGATATAAACACGGCTTCGTTCTGCTCGCTCTAGGTTTGGCAGCTTGGCTCCAAGACTCCCAACTTCACTCTGGAGGGCCACGAGAAGGGCGTGAACTGCATCGACTACTACAGCGGAGGAGATAAACCCTACCTCATATCAGGAGCTGACGACCGTCTGGTCAAGATCTGGGACTATCAGGTACCAGACACAGAATGAAAAGCTCCAGGCTGAAGCCATCGGACCTCATTGTGTTTAGTTTAATGAATCTTAATCTGCGGCTGTTTTCTGTAACAGGACACAAAGGCAGTAACTTTAAGTCATGATTGAACGTCTCTCGCTTTCAGAACAAAACCTGTGTTCAGACTCTGGAGGGTCACGCCCAGAATGTCACCTGCGTCCGTTTCCACCCGGCGCTGCCGATCATCCTCACAGGTTCTGAGGACGGTAGGTTCAAGCAAAACAAACAGAGCAAAGCGGCCTGTGGTTTCAAATGGCTGCAGTTCATTGCTTCAATATAATAATAACGACCTCTTGGCTGTTTCGATAGGCACCGTTCGAGTTTGGCACTCCAACACCTACCGACTGGAGAACACGCTGAACTACGGCATGGAGAGGGTGTGGTGTATCTGTGGCCAGTCGGGCTCCAACAGTGTGGCTCTGGGCTATGATGAAGGCAGCATCATCATCAAGGTGAACTAAGCTGCTATCTACTTTATCTACCAGGGCGCTGTCTTCGTCTTAGCTCACCTGTTGAAACCAGAAGTTTTTCCACATCTACATTCTCTATGTTTCACTTCTTCCCCCCCCCCCACCTCTCTGTCTCAGCTGGGTCGGGAGGAGCCGGCCATGTCCATGGACTCCAGTGGGAAGGTCATGTGGGCTCGCCACTCTGAGGTGCAGCAGGCCAACCTGAAGGCCATGGGAGAGGCCGAGGTCAGGGACGGTGAGAGGCTCTCGCTGGGTTTCAAAGACATGGGGAGCTGCGAGATCTACCCGCAGACCATCCAGCACAGCCCCAACGGGAGGTAAGATGTGCGCTGAGGGTGCAAAATGTTTTTCCCTTTTCTCCTTCTTCCTGTATCACTGCTTTTTGTAAACAGCATTCATTTTAATTTACTGGTTTGAGCTACTGAAAAAGAAAAAAATTGGTGCATGCTTGATGATTCTTGTATCGCCTCAAAATGAAACATCTATCCGTCTTTTGTTCTCAGATTTGTGGTGGTGTGTGGAGATGGGGAGTACATCATTTACACCGCCGTGGCCCTGAGGAACAAGAGCTTTGGCTCAGCTCAAGAGTTCGTATGGGCACACGACTCCTCGCAGTAAGTGCTGAATATTAAACTTTGGAGAGTTGGACCCTTTCCACACTTTCAGAATACTTTTTGAGTTTGCTGAATTGTACACCATAGCCGGAAGAAGATTGGCTAAGCTCAGTGTCATTTCTTTCCGTAGGTACGCCACCAGAGAAGGCAACAGCATGGTTAAAATATTTAAGAACTTTAAAGAGAAGAAGACTTTCAAGCCGGACTTTGGGGCTGACGGTGAGCTGCGTTTCTTTCTCTTTTTTTACATTTTTATTGTACTTCATAATGTGAACAATTTTAAACTGAGTGCTCTATATTATTCACAACGCTGCACTACTTTTCCTTTTTGAAATACACACGCACACACGTATTATAAGCAGTTCATACTTGTCCTATTTCTTTTGTAAATTGTATAATTGTCTGTGTTTCTCTACGTCTGTGGTACCAACTTGTTATTGTCTTATTGTTAAATATGAAATGGTTGGGTGAACAGTTGAAACTGTGCATGCCTGTTTTTAATGCTAATGCATCCCGCCTGCCTGCAGGTATCTTTGGCGGCTTCTTCCTGGGAGTGAGGTCAAACAGTGGCCTGGCCTTCTACGACTGGGAGAGCGCAGAGCTGATCCGCCGCATCGAGATCCAACCCAAACATGTGAGGGCTGCTGTCTTTGGATCGTACTTCTCCAGCAGTCCATCAGTCGGCGTCTCATAATCTGTTATCCCTCCGTCTGTAGATCTTCTGGTCCGACTCTGGCGAGCTTGTGTGTATTGCTACAAGTGAGTCTTTCTTCGTGCTGCGCTTCCTGTCGGAGAAAGTGGCGGCAGCTCAGGAGTCCAAGGAAGCGATCACAGAGGATGGGATAGAGGACGCCTTTGAGGTCAGTGCCCTATAGCAGTGTATTTATGTTGAGAGGATTGAAAGACGCGATGAAGAGCAGAAAATGTTTTAGTCCTTTTGTCATTGTGTCCCCAGGTCCTGGGGGAGGTCTCAGAGGTGGTCAAAACAGGGGTCTGGGTTGGAGACTGCTTCATCTACACCAGCTCTCTGAACAGATTAAACTATTATGTCGGGGGAGAAATCATCACCATCGCTCACCTGGACAGGTATGATCCATGTCGAGCATCTCGTACCTCATTGGCTGTGCCTCAAACCAGAAAACACATTTTGAATTATTATGGTTTTCTTTTGCATGCTTTGCGCTCCTTTCTCTTGTTATTCATTTCTAAAATAGGAAATACCGTAAATGATCTTTCTTATGTGCAGGACCATGTACCTGCTGGGCTACATCCCCAAGGATGACCGCCTCTACCTGGGAGACAAGGAGCTGAACATCATCAGCTACTCCCTGCTGCTCTCGGTGCTGGAATACCAGACGGCCGTCATGAGGAGGGACTTCAACACTGCAGACAAGGTTCTCCCCACGATCCCCAAGGAGCAGAGGATCAGGGTCGCCCACTTTTTGGAGAAACAGGTATGTGCGCCCAGCAGCTTTTCTGCAGCTCCGTGCTTTTCTGACTGCTCGAACAGACCATGAATTCTGGATTTGGATGAATGCATAATTTAGAACATCAGGCAGCCAGATGGAGAAAAACCTCTTGGCCATTTTCTTGTGTGTTTCTTTAAAGAGAAAAACAAAATTGGTTTTGCTTCTCACGCAGTCTCGCATTCATACTTTCACATGTCCTGTCTTCCATTCTTGGCGACTGTGCTTTACATAGAAACAGTTGAGAGCGTAGAGCGGAGAACAACATGTTTCAAGCTCTTCATTGTGTTCCCCCGTGTTGTGTAGGGCTTCAGACAGCAGGCCCTGGCTGTGTCCACGGACCCAGAACACAAGTTTGAGCTGGCTCTGCAGCTTGGGGAGGTCAAGACAGCTTACCAGCTGGCCTTGGAGGCTGAGGTCAGAACACACACACACACACACACACACACACACACACACACACACACACACACACACACACACACACACACACACACACACACACACACACACACACACACACACACACACACTTACTGAATACTGACTCTCTCTGAATGTACTTCATTTTGTCATCATGCATTTGGTCCACAGAAATATTATCCTGAGCATGCTAATGTGCTGATTAGCACTAGACACAGCACAGCTGAGGCAGATGATGTCATTAGTTTTGCAGATATTTGGTCATATTTAAAATATTTGAACAAACGTAAAGTTTGAGCTGTTGATGGTGCGAGACGAAAAAGTCAGAAACCACCAGTGAAATCACAATTTCATCCGAGGGGGGGTACCAATATCTGGATTCAGGTTTTTTTGCCTTTATCAGATAGGCAGCAGGAGAGAGAGAGTGGGGGACGACATGCAGCAAAGGGCCGAGGTCGGAATCGAACCCATGGCCACTGCAACAAGGACTATAGCCTCTGTATATGGGATGCACAACCTAACCGCTAGGCTGTACGGCACCCTGGTTTAGTAGACTTATGAACAGGTTTTTTTGTGCATGTCCAAATAGTGCTGATGCTGAATGCCCTAACGTCAGCCTCTCTCTGCTCGATTCTTCTGCCTTATACTCTAAAGCTGAAATAGATGTCTGAATATGAAAGTCAGCTGAAACTGTGTAGAACATCTCCTTGTCCAGAGCATCCTCTGCACTCATGGATTCTATCTTTTGTTGTATTTTTTGTGTAGCTTTGTTTGGGGGCGATAAGGAAGATAAAAAGTTGAATTAGCCTGTTGTGCGTCTTGGTCTGCAGCTAGTGCTCTTTTTTATTTTTTTCATTTGTTGGATTAATAATGTTTGTATTGTACAGAAATAATAAACAGTGACTTTTGGGTGTGTAGTTACGGTTCATGCTGCTCCTCTTGTGATAATCCTCTCTCATGTCTCTTTGGCACCGGGACACTCGGCGGCTCCAGTCCGAGCAGAAATGGAAGCAGTTGGCAGAGCTGGCCACGACAAAGTGCCAGTTTAGCCTGGCCCAGGAGTGTCTGCACCAAGCTCAGGATTACGGGGGATTATTGTTGTTGGCCACCGCCTCGGGCAACGCCAACATGGTTGGAAAATTGGCAGAGGGGGCGGAGAGGGATGGGAAGACCAACGTGGCCTTCCTCACCTACTTCATGCAGGGACGGTGAGTGAAGCAAGAGGAAGAGGAGCGGGGAATTTCTGCTTAAATTTCAGTGTAACATGAAACCTCTCTTTTTCTAATCAAAACTCTTTTTTGTTTGCACAGATTGGAAAAATGTCTGGAGCTTCTCATCAAAACAGATCGGTTGCCAGAAGCTGCGTTTCTGGCAAGGACCTATCTGCCCAGCCATGTGACAAGGTGACGTTGTTTTTAACGAGTGCACGACATGTGCCGGCTGTTGTAATCCAGTGCACTGACTTTCCGTGTGTGCGCTAATCCTATTATCATATATGTCCGTCGTACGCAGTTTGTCTGTAATGTGTATTAAATACCTGCTTTCTTCCTCAAAGGCAAAGGACGAAAAAGTCCAACCTGACTTTAGTAAAAGAGATGATGTTCTATACATATATATTTGTGTGTATTTACACTATGCGTCATCTATAATCTCTATACTCGTTCGCCCCTCCAGGGTGGTGAAGCTGTGGAAGGAGAGTCTGTCCAAGGTCAACCAGAAGGCGGCAGATGCTCTGGCTGACCCCTCCCAGTACAGCAACCTGTTCCCCGGCCTCCAGCAAGCCCTGCTGGCTGAGCAGTACCTGAAGGAGACTCACATCGGGGTCAGACCTGCTGTAGAATACCCACTCATCATGGTCAGTGGAAGTCCCAGGAACTATACCTTAAAAAACCTGAATAAGCTGAGGAGTTATTTTATCCTGAACTGTGTCCCAAACGAGGTTGTTGCTGCAGATGTTGTTAAATAAAAGAGTCTGTTTTTGAGCTCATCTGGACTTTCTTTCTCTGTTCTCCAGCCGAATGAGGACCGTAATGTTCTGGAGGAATCTTCAGGATTTCAGCCCACAGGAGAGCTCGCTGACCTAGAGGTGAGGACAGAAACCTGTACCTCTTGTAACACAGTAAAAGAGTCCACTCCTTTAAACTGACCCATTGACCAGCCACAATGGAAATTACAAACTTGAGATTTAAAATTAGAAATTTAGCGGATAAAATGTAATCGTTTGACAAACCATTTTTACAGGACTTTATGGGTATTTTTACTCAAGGAAAATGTCCAAAACTCCTTCAACTATTGACAAGAAAAATATTCACAAGCAAGCGTGTATTGTATGCAGGTCGATTTGTGAAACGTTATCCTACCTTGAATTGTAATCCTACATTTTCTGGAAACAGGAAGCTGTGACGAACATGAGCATCATGGTAGCAGCAGTGACAGAGGCTGCCCCTGCTGAGACGGAAGTGGAGACAGAGGCTGCAGCTGAAGAAATAGAAAAGGTGACGGAGGAGTTACCTGAAGAAACGGCAGCAGTTGAAGAACCCATTTCAATAAAAGAGGAGATTATTGATCCTGTTTTACAAGCAGCAGCAGAAGAAGAAGCATCCCCCCCAGCAGCAGCATCCCCCCTGCCTGTCGATGTAACAGAACAGCATGTTGAACCAAAACAGGCCGACTCTGTATCTTGTGTGGAGGACAACATCATCACTCCTTTAGAGGAGGAGTTAGTCTCTGTGGATGAAGACATGTTGGACTCCATCCCCAAAGAGTCAGAGATGGTGCAGTCCAGTCCTGTTGATGTCGGATCGTTAGCTGAGACAGATGTTCAGGAAGTTTCTACAGCAGCTGACATCTGTGTTTCTGACACACCAGCATCAGAAGCCATCGTAATAGAGGATGCCCTGGTTAGCACCGGTCTAACAAATGATAAAGATGATCTAGAAGCTTTAGCTCCTGGGATAAAGCCTGCTGGTGAAGCTACAGGGATCACCTCAGAAGAAGCGGCGACCCTCACAGATACAGCAGCAGAGGAGACCGTCACAGAATCGTCACTTGTAGCAGTGGAGGAGCTCATCAGCTTTGGAAACACAGACAATCCAGAGCCAGATCTGCCTGCCCCAGTCCAAACGTTTCCAGATTTGGCCCTTGATCCTCTGCAAAACCTTCTCGAAGACGCTATGCCAGTATTAATGCCAGTGCCGGCAGAAGAACCAAAGCAGGAAGAACAAATCCCAGCACTCCTGGTTCAGCTAGAGGACAACCTGGAGCCCGCTGAGCCGGAGGTTTTAACCCCAGTAGTGGCTCCCGCAGAGAACAGAGCAAAGGAGGAGGCGGCAAGTCCTGAGGGAGCTGAGGAACCAGCAGAGGACCTCGAGGATGAGATGGTTGATGAGGTAAACGTCATTAACTATGGAATCAGTTTCATCATGAAATAAAACAAATACCGTATTTTCCGCACTATAAGGCGCACCGGATTATAAGGCGCATAGAATAGAACGTGTTTACAACTGAACAAGGCTGGGAGATATTGTGAATATATAAATATAAATACGTATAAAACGTAACGTATAAAATTACAAAAACAAAAGTACATAAGACGATTTCCCCAAATAATAAATTATTTCTTTGATGTTTCTCTTAACTCTCAAAACGTAGTTTTATACGTAGTGCATTCACAATAACTCAACGTTGTTCAAACGTTAATGTGCATATTCACAATATCTCCCAGCCTTGTTCAGTTGTAAACACATAAAAGAAATACAGTCTGATACCGCTAATTCAAACGTTAGTGCAGGGGTGCCCAAACAGTCGATCGCGATCGACAGGTAGATCGCTGACTGATTCTCAGTCGATCGCGAGATGTTTTGTCAATATAAAATACAACTGTAAAATAGAAAAGTGATTTCAATTTCATCTCATTGCACTGTTTCCCACACACGATACCTGTGTTGGGAGCCCAAGTATACTTCCGACCTGTGTGTATTAAATTTTTCATTTATTCATGAAATTGCTGCGTGCATGAGAGAGCGAGAGAGAGAGAGCGCGCGCAAGAGAGAGAGTGCAGGCATGCGCAAGGACGTGCAGGTAAAACCGGGGGGGTAAATGTTTTACAAAAAAGTCATATATAGAAACTATGCTACAAGTATTAAGCGCATTTGATGTAGCTGCAGCTACTTTTCTCTGCTCCTCTCTGCTGTCATGACTGTGAGCATCGCGGGGGACGAGACACACCAACATACAGCACACACACACACACACACACACACACACACACACACACACACACACACACACACACACACACACACACACACTGGAGCGCCAGCCACCACGCGAACCTTTTTACTTTTAGTGCTACAGCACACAGTTGATCCGTGATCCGTACGGACCGAGGTGGGAACACACGTGACCCGGTCAAACAGTCGGTTGGACTTTACTCCGTTCACTCTCACCGTGTCTGCAGCTAATTTAACAAAAGCAAAATCATCTCACAGCAGCCTGCTGTAGTCTGTAGTCTGCATTATTTTTTACAGAACTCTCATTTATTATTTTCTGTTTGTTGTGTGAGTATTAAATGCGTTTGTAGGCTGTTGGTAAAGGCTATGGCTCACTATGTGGACTGGTAGATCTCGGCAGACTGGTAACTTTAAAAGTAGATCTTGGTTTAAAAAAGGTTGGGCACCCCTGCGTTAGTGCATAACTCAACATTGTTCAGTTACGTATAACACATAAAGCTCACTTTTTCAGTTCATTCCCCGTCCACGAATCCCTCGAATTCTTCTTCTTCAGTGTCCGAATTGAACAGTTGGCCGAGTACGGCATCCAACATGCCCGGCTCCCTCTCGTCATTATCCGAGTCAGTGTCGCTGAGCGCCGTGTACAACCAGTATGGATCAACCAATTAACCAATTGATCCATATATAAGGCGCTCCGGATTATAAGGCGCACTGTCGTTTTTTGAGAAAATTAAAGGCTTTTAAGTGCGCCTTATAGTGCGGAAAATACGGTAACTGTTGTGACGCTTCCTTTAATTCAACATCTCCTTTTTTTTTTTTCCCCTGCAGGGCCTAGACGATCTGGATCTGGACAACTTTGACCTGGAAGACATCGACACCTCAGATGTAAACCTGGATGAGGATTTCTTGATGGAATAGGAGGAGATATTTTAAGTTTGTAAAACACCAAAGACTCGTTTACAAAGCTGTGAACAGGCTAAAAAAAAGAATTAAAGGTCACATATTATTCAAATTCCACTTCACCATATTTGTCTAACACTAATATGTGTCTCTAGTCTGTCTACAAACCCCCCAATGATGAGAAAAGTCCATCCTCCCCGTCTTTTGCCTGCTCCACTTTTCAGAAAATGTGTGCTCAAACAGGCCGTTTGGAGATTTTCCCTTCATGACATCACAAAGGGCAGTAACCCCTCCCCCAGCTAGGTGTTTGTTCTGCCCTCTGAGTCTGCCTTCTCACTGTAAACAATAGGGCGTGGAGTGAGAAAGCCCGAGACACCCGAGCCCTTCCAGAGAGGGGGCGTGGTCAGACACAGCTCATTTACATTTAAAGGTACAGACACAGCCTGTTCTGAGCAGGGCTGAAATAGAGGGGTTTATAGACATGATCAAATACAGGATCAGAGTGGATTTAGAACAAGAAACTTCACATGTTTTGAGGAGCTCTGAGACTTATTTAAACTGGTTGAAGAGGAGGAGAATATGTGACCTTTAAGTTAAGGTAGTGTGGGACCAAACTGTTCAAACGCTAACCTCCATTCAGTTGATTCCAGATGGTGTTACTTAAAGGCCAAGTTAATGTTAAAGGGAACATAAGGAGAACAATTGGGTGTTTGTTTGTGATTTTTAGAAGGATTGAACTGTTGTAATACTTCACCCATCATGAAGTGACGGTCAGAGCACGCCTTCAGTCTGTGATATGTGCCTTGTTTCTCTCTGCTTCACCAGCTGAAAAATAATTAAGATTTCACCTTAGTACCTCGGATCCTTCCTATACCTCAGTTTACCACCGCTGTTGACCAGGGTGTCTTTCATCCATCTATCTCTTCACATTCCTGCTGGATTAGAACAGTATTTTTGATCAATTGGATCAGGGAAAAGGCTGCCTGTGTCTTCTTAACGCCATGCCTCTTTTTGTTATAAAATGACTGTATTAGACAGAGATTCTGAAGAAGCTAAAGGTTTCAACAAGCCCTTTTTTTGGTGAGTCTTTTACCGCTTCTCTGTTTTGAATGTCTTAATAGGTCGCTTTTTTGCGACATACAGGTAAGGATGCTCTCAGACACATCGTGAGTGATGTATCCCGGAAACGGGGTTTCAGGGTCTCCACGACAGATGCATATTTACTTCTTACACCTGGAATCGACTCATGCTTTTACTTTATCAGAGATAACCTGGTTAGGACATCAGAATATTTCTGTTACAAGTGCCTTAACAAGAGTGTGTTTTTCTGAAATGATGGAAGGTACTGTGTGAACTCAAACAAGTGACTAAAATCATCTTTTATCCAGTTTGTCTCACTTTTTAACTCCAACATGTCACACAAGTACAAAGATCTTTATTTGTTTATGTACATGATTTCAGCTTTGACTTTGACACAATGAGGGTGTGATATTATTTTTCTCCCACAAAGAATGAACTACTTAGTGCATCTTAGTCGAATACATAAGTCTCCAGTCTGGCTGTTCAGTACAAAGCTTTCCTTTAACCCGAGGAGCATGTTGACAACGACCCAAACAGTGAGGATGGAAACTTGTTGCATTCCACGTTGTTGGAGGCCACATTCCATCTGGTTAAACACAAAAGAATTTGAATATAACTATTCAGGAATGGGCCAGTCAGGCAGCAGAGCTCTTCGCATCAAGCTGTTCAAACGCCTGTAGGGCCAGCTCAATGTAGCCCGACCTCTGGGAGTCCTTCTGGGCATAGATCTGCAGGGGGAAAAGGTCAGAGGTCAGCAGAGTTAAGTACAGAGAGGGCACAGTGAGGTGAGTAATGTGCAGCAGGGGCCAAGCAAAAACCTCTAAAAGTACAATCCCAGTATTCATTGTTTTAGTAGCACGTTAATAAGACACAGCTAAGTCTGTGCTCCACAATCAAGCGAGGCGAAACGAGAGGCCTCGTATGAGAGCAGACAGACACCCGTGTCTCCTGCTGCTAACCTCGCACATTAAATGGCTGTCATTCTGAATGTCACTCCCCTCTGCTTCAAGGCCAACGAGCTGCGAGCACTAATCAGACCTGATGTGTCCCGAGCTCGGCCCCGCAGTTCCCACGCTTGAGACAAACCCAAACCTCTTACAGGGGAAACCTGAGATGAGGCGGCCTTGATTTGACCTCTCAGGAGCTACGCTAACTCCTGATTTACTCTGATACCCAAGAGGTCACGATTTGTACGACCTGGACAACTTCTAGATCAGATGGCTATGCATAACATAAACACAGCACAGTGAATCAAAATGTTTAAAAAAAGAGAGCTGTTAGTCAGCAGATTTATTCTGTCAAGGTTCAGAGTTCTCACCTTCAGCAGGTCGGTGCCAGTGGCCTGCTGGTTAGCAGCTTCCTGGGCTGACTCACTGTGGGGGTGGACCATGTGAAACAGAGACACGAGGCTCACTGCATCCTGGAGACTGGAAAAACACACACACTTTGAGTGAAGGGCTTTTCCAATATGCACAGAGGCTGGCTGTGTAAATAAAGTCAGAGTGCCAAAAAATATTTTAATTCCAGAAATAACAATAACTACAAGGACAGTCTCTTGTGTTGTTAATAACCCAGTTAAAAGTCTGCACACAGGGCTGGTACAGAAAGAAGGTCACTTATAGGGCTTTCAGACTTGCATAAAAACTCCTGAAAATACACAGACTCACAGCTCTTTCTTCAGCATGTCCACTAGAAGCCCATCCACCCTGCAGGCGTTGAGCAGGTACCAGGCCATGCCTCCAAAGTGCCTGGTGGAGCGCAGCAGCTCATATTTGCCGTGCTTGTCCAGGTCCTCATAGGTGGCTGCATGTACCTACACACACAGCACATTGAACAAATGAGATCCTAATTTAACACGAAGCTGTACATACTCAGCGTGAGGCTCCTCACAGCAAATCTATAAACTCCACATCGACACCCTTCTTCTAATTTGACACTTCATATCCAGTTCACCAAAGCAAACACAGAAACTGACTTTGGTAATTACACGCTCTAACATGCTCTGCACAGTGTTCAGACTTCAGTAACAAGGCGATCATCAGGTTAAAATAACAGGAATGTTACCCTGATGTATTCTGAGGAGTCTGGTTCGAATTGGACCAGGCACAGGTCCAGCACATCCTCGTGGCGGTCCTGGGAGAACACCATCTGACAGACACACACAGGAGAAAATGTTCAAATAAAAAGTCTCCACTGGGGTTTTCACTCAGACCTGATCAGACATCTTCTCAGGACTGCACTGATGCTCAAAGATCTCACATTGCAGTTTCTCTCAGTCCTCTCAAAGAGAAGAGAACACTTCACTTTAAGATCAAGAGTTAACTAAAGTCTGGTTTTTGCTTCTGCATCGAATCCACGTTGTTGTGAGTACTACATACTTGTGCATTGGAGTGTCTGCGTAGCTCTGCACTACTCTCCGATATGTCCATGATTGTTACAACACCAGTTTCTGGTTTGTGTACAGGAAACCACGGCGACTGAAACTAATGTTGGTGTCTAAGATGATACATATTGAGCAGCAGCTGATAAAACTGCAATTATTGCAAAGAAGAAAAGAGAGCAGGTTTTGGAGGAGATTAATCTTTGACTAGATAGCATTGTTAGTGTTTTTTTATTTGAAAAAAGATGTTGTTACATTTATAATTACAGAAAAATAAAAGCTTTGAGGAAAGTTTCCACCTAAACAGGCGAAATGTAACTTTCAAATATGAAGTTTGCAAAAAAAGCTCAGCTTGTCACCTTGAGGTTCTCTTCCTTGAAGATGAGCGGCGCTGTGAGTTTCCGCCCCTCCTTTGGGAAGTAGACTTGAATGAGCCGGTCTCTCTCCTCCCAATTCGCCTTCCTCAGCGTCCCGTCGGTCTCCCTTACAACGATGAACCTCTCCTGGATAATATAAGGACATATATGTAGGGACTCATTTGAGCAATGTTCAAAGTCAAAAGTCTATTAGTAGAGTAAAAAAAATAATTTGATCAAACTAGTTCTTAGAATTTTGAGTATAAATAAAATAAGTTCAAATCAAAAGGGTAAAGAAAACAGCTGTAGACCAACCCTATCAATTATTAAACAAACATTGTAGAGAGCTGTCTCCCCCCGTCCCCTCCTCTCTAGAGTCCATGCTCACGCAGGTTGCCATGTGGTGGACACTGAAGCTTCAGTGTTTATCCAGCTCTGCATCGGTCTGTAAACCTTTCTGTGTTCTAACATCTCTCCATTTTTCAAAAGCATCTCCAACATTGATCCTAGCTTGAGCACGTTTCTGCTCGTGGAGCTTATTAGAAACATGCAGAGGCTTTTTAGGTCGGGTACAATCACTTCTATCTGAACCAGTTCTCTTGCTTCCATCGCTGCAACACCTGTTGGTTTGACCTGATAACTGCTCTCATATCTGGCAAACCGAGGGGTGTCCAAAACGGCCGTGTTGGGGTCTCTTAAAACCACCTACCTTCACTGGTCCAAACAAATCTAAAGTTAGAAGGAGGACATACTGGCTGCTGCATTGTTGTCAGAGAAGCCAGCACTTCAACATAGCATGTTTCCTTAATGATCATATAGTAAGGTCACTTAATCATTTCAGTCTCTACACATCTTACTGATTGGAACTTTATGTAATAAAATAAGCACATAAATGACATCATCCACAAATGCTGCAGAAGCTACACATCCAAATTGTATTTATTGAGAAGCGTTTAGCTTTCAGTACGACCTTTGCGTTCGTTTCTGCTATAAAACCTGAACTACAAAGTTTATTTTTGCAGCAGCATAAATCACAAAAATCTCCATCCAATCCAAGTTGCATGTATGCAAACAAACCATGAGCCTACCCTGTGTGGGATGTTATAGGTGATGTCTGTGAAGACATATTTGGCTGTGTCGGTGCCCGCCAGGATCTTGTCCACGGACAGCACATCGTATATGGGCTTCCTCTCCTGCAGGACAGGTGGCATCTTCAGCAGCTTCTTGGCCTGCTCTGTGGCTAACTCTGTTGCCTGGGAACAAACACAAGACACTGAGTGAAACATATGTGACTATGACGTGTGTGAGTGATAAGAGGGTGCTATCGTGGTTTTTCTGAAGTGGCACCTGCTCTAGTTGCTCGTCTGTCATGAGTTTATATGTGGGCGGCTTCAGCTCCTGTTTGATTGGTCGGAACACCTTCTGCAGGTCCAGGCCAGTTATCCTGGTGAGAATGTCCTGAACAGAAGGATCGGTGAACTGAGGCTTCGCATCATCTGAGAGGGCTGGAGAGAAAGTTACACCAGTTAAACACAAACAACAGAACAATAAAGTTAAATAATCAAGGTTATCTATCCGTTAATCAGATTTTTAGCATGCATTGTTTGTATTTAATCTATAACAGGGGTTCCCAAACTTCTCAGCTCGCGACACCCAAAATAAAGGTGCCATAGACCGGGGACCCAAACTGTCCCTGAAGTTGGTTAAGATGGCATATATCATATCAGCGCACAGTCACACCCACACACTAATCAGTCTTTTTAAACACTGGTAACAAGTTGTATTGAAACAGAACAGACCATACTCTTTGCCTTCATTGACTGTAAAGTCAGGTGCTTTTGTATAAAATGTATATAACACATGTAACAATTTGTGAGTTTAAAAGTGGTGACAGAGAGGAGGACACTGAACAACTGTTATCCTTTATCGATAATCCTGACCACCCTCTGACCCCCGCTGAGCACCTTCTCCCACAGACCAGAGGAGGACAGACATGGGAGATCTTTCCTACCCATATCTATAACCCTGTAGGACAGCTCACCTCTGATCAGGCCTGTCATCCTGATCATCTCTCTCTCTCTTTCATATTGTAACCTGCTCTGCTCCTGTGAAGTTTGCACATTCAATGTTACTTAATTAGTGTATCCACACTCTCAACATACAGTAAGTAATCACTAGAGCTCTCTGTGATCACTGTTTTACAATTCAACACATCAGCTGCCCTCCAGCAAAGTCTGTTTACATTCAGTTTTACACTCTGTCTAATTTGTTCATTTCGATTATCTTTATTTGAAACTAAGAATTAACAATAAACTAAATTCTGCATGGATACATTTATTTATTTACCCTCTACAGTTGTTATATTTGCCTTAATAACTTGCTGCTGTAACGCCACAGTTGTACATCTATCTATCTATCGATCTAGTTCCCATAGCAACAGTAACACAGAGTAACTAGCTCTATCGAACCGCTACCTTTACCTTGTTAGCACTTACGACACTTTATTGAAACATAACCTGCCAAAAAGCATATTAATAGTTTAAAATAAATATTAGACACCCCTTATAGTGTCTGTATCGCTTCCAATCTGTAAATCAATTTAAAAAACGACAGATTTGTTTGACACCCGCACGGAGAGAATCGAGGACCACTAAAACACGCCACAAGGTCAGTGTTACAGCGAAGAAAACAACCCGTAAACAAACACATTAATCGTTTAAAACTCACCGGTGTCTTTGGTTCCGCTACAAAGCGTCCGGGCGCCACATTTGACCAGCATGTGCTTGCTCTTTTGCACATTTTTAACCCGAGAATGGCTCCGAAATAAGCACCGTGCCGCACCGAGCGCCGCCATGTTTGTTTTTACCTAATAGCGTCCGCCTTTTTCTTCTCCTCGACGTTTATTGGCTGATCGCAACGTTTGGGTGCATTGCGCCACCTACTGTACTGGAGTGTACAAGACATCAGAGCTGTATTGCAGGTTGGATTCTTAACATATACATATTCTCGGGCTGTTAGCATTAACCATAGACTTTAAATATTAATGGACGGAGCCTGAGTGACGTCACCCGTCTGTTCCTGCAGGGGTCTCTGGAGGCTCTCTGATGCTGGTCTCCATGCTGGAAATGCTGTCTGTGCCTAACTTTCAGTCAACCTAACGACAGGCTGACAGCTGGAGCTGATGTTTGATCACCAGGTGGCACTGTAATACCATAAAGGATCCTAAAACTGGAGAATCTGAAGAAAAGCATAAATAACACTCGCCCTCATTGAGGACATTTAGAGATAACTTTCATTCATACATTTTGTATTTTGGTATCGAAGTCTAACATGTTGTTTTGACTTTGTCCTTCATGGCTTCAACGCTGCGTAGACTACACACATTCTTCACTTGTCATTACGTTGTGTTCTCAAATTGGCTGATAACTTTTCAAACCTGTCTGCACGATAAGAACAACGCTCAGAAGTCACACAGAGAAACAGTCACAAAGACTTATAGATATGAAGTCTGTTTATTCTAAGACCCACAACAAAGATAATTTATATTGTGTAACAATTACAGAAATCAGGGTCGTTCTATGTTTGTTTGTTTAGCTAATAAATTCTGAACTTTAGTTGACAAGGAGAAGTAATGAAATAACTCGTACTGGGGCCTATTTGATAGAATATTTGAATTAACTGTATTTATAATTTAGTTAAAAAGAGATGGGATTTAAATAATCAGCACATAATAAGACCAGATAAAGGATGCAACAACGCATTGCAAACTCAAACACATTGCATTCATGCACACAGTTACAGTTATATTATTGTTATTATGTGGACTTCATCTGTGCACCTTGCAAGTCTCTACCTGCTCGTGAAACTCTTTTTATTCAGCTTAAAAGTCGACCCTAAAAGTATTTAACGTGAAGCAGATCATTGCTGCAATTCCTTATGAAGGGTTATGAAACACATCATCAGGTTTGTGCACATTGTTTAAGTTCCAAACGCTGCAGCAACGAGTCAACCAGTCAATGAAACATAAGATTAGAAAGAAGCTGCATTATTGTCACATCACATCCAAGCTCGACCAAACACCAAAACAATATCTGTCGGCAGAATCGTTTTCTGTAAATCTAAAGAAAAGCAGAGGATGAGTCATCTGCACAGGAGGAGTGTGGTGGTAAAGGTCAGATTTTTCAGTTTATACCACAAGTCTCATTTATACGTTATTACAAAGAAGGCTGCAAAAAACACCAGAAACAGTTTTAAAACTTGTCTAATCTTATCCAATTTAAATTCATGTGAATTAGAATTCAATATTTTTGTGTTGTAAGAAATAAACTAATATCCTCAAAATCAAAGTTAAATCACCTTCACTGCCGTTATTAGAACAGGTACATTGATCGTGGTGAAGCTGTTTTGTTAACTTTTTCCAAACTGCAGCTGTGCAGAAGAGACTCTTCAAAAAAAATGTTCTGGTGTGAGATTTAAAAATCTGAGAGAAGAGAATGTGTGTCTTCATGTCTGAATCAACCCGACAAGCAGATTGATTTAAAGAGCAGGGTTTTAAACGTAGCTAATTAAAAGATAATCATAAATTAATTTAAAGTTTTCATACACAAATTAATAAAAAAAATACCTTATTTTTGTTACAAGTCCAATGAAAACACTTCAAGAAAGAGCCAACAGTAAACTTTTAACATTTTCAGTTGTGTTTTTATTTCAGAAATATATTTAATATATTATCATTTCAAAAAGATTAATTATTTCAAAAACAACCAGACAGAGTCGATTAAAACAAACAATTTGAGATCGGGAGAATTTGTAAATAACAGATTTAGTGTGTGTGTGTGTGTGTGTGTGTGTGTGTGTGTGTTTGTGTGTGTGTGTGTGTGTGTGTGTGTGTGTGTGTGTGTGTGTGTTGTAATAGCTCCTAAATGGAGATTAAGAAGATATACAGACCCACAATTCTTGCATGTAGGATTAGATTAAAGTACTTATCTCTTAAAGATTTATTTTCAGGCTTTTATTGGAGAAATAGGATATTGGATAAAGCTGGAAATCGAGGTGAGAGAGAGAGGTTGGATTCAAACCCAGACGCGGGCCCGCTTATAGGACGATGCTCTCTGTACTTGGGGCACACAAACTTAAGTAGACTTAATGCTTTAGTGACGAATCTTCATGAGAGGCAACATGTAAATTAAAGCTCCCAAGCACTCAACCTTCACTGTCTTTGTGAGAGGAAACATGTCCAGAATCAAGACATTTGACCCCTGCAGATTATAAAACTAAATCACTAAATGCAATCTGTTAGTGCTTTCACACAGAAAACTCCTGAACATTTCCTGAAATTTTCAAGGATGAGCTGCATGTGTGAATGCAAACAGCCGAGAAGTTTCTCCTGACAGCCCGCTGTAATATTTTTCAGCCCTCCCTTGACTGACAGGTGTGAACAAGCAACTCACGGAAATGTCACGGTCAGAGCTCCTGACATTTTCAAAAAAATATTTCAGGAGTGTTCTGGGAATCAGTCAAAAGTATCCCCCAGCACACACACACACATACACACACAGAGTACAGTAGTACTCTCAAGCCCCAATTACTCTCCCATTAGCCACAAACCCAAAAAGCAGCCGCCACCACGCCAGCCTTCAGATCATTAATAAAACTCATGTGCCCGGCACAAAGCCTTCCTGCAAGATCCTGTTTCCCCTCTCTCCCCCAGCATCCCCCTTTCTCCTGCCTCCCTCCCTCCTCCCGGCCCACGACTCCTCTACTAATCTGCAGGAGGATTTAGATATTAGCCGGACAGATGGAGGTGTGGCTCGGTCGGTAATGAGGTGAGCAGTGGCAGTGAGTCCGGGGGCCCAGACACCGGTGAAACGACGTGTGGATTGAGCTGTAAGAGGCCCCTACACAACCAGATGTACACAGCTGTCACACTGCTGACAGCGAGCAATCCTGAGGGCCCTCAAAACACGACCACAGACACACACACAGACAGCATCTATCTAATGCACGCTGTTCAACTTTTTTTTAAATTTTTCTCATCCACATTAAACCCCAATTTACCTCTTTTATTTTGAAGTTTTACTGTAATGAGAGAAAATATTGAAAACTTCAAACCCTAACCCATGAGAGAAAATACTGAAAACTTAAAATGTAGGAATACTTACACAAGGCTCTGCAACTTGTCCTTGTTTCCTTACTTAAGTTTTCTGTATCTTTTTACAGCTTCATTTCAGAGAGAAATATAATGAACTTATTTTATTCCACTGTGTTTATCTGTGGCCATGGAGGGATATGAGTACATTTATTTAAGATGGAAATGAACATGGTGATATGAAAACAGAAACTAGAATGAGTTGATTGGATGTGTCACAAATGCAGCTTGCATCACTATGGATAACTGCCTGTGTGATGTGGGATTCATACATACTAAGAGAGTGGTTCTCATCAGGTGGGTCGTGACCCAAAAGTGGGTTGTGGAGCTGTTTTCAGTGGTCCGCTAGAGTGTGTGCCATGAAGAAAAAAATGTGTCAAAAAGTCTATGAAACGCTTTTAAACATGGCTGTTTTGTTCCGTCTGAGATCCAAACTGCACAAATCTGTTATTCAATAAATCTGATGAATTTGGGTCTTGATTTTTAATGGAGGAGTTGTTGTTGGTGTACTGAAGCTATAACCTCTGAAAGTCACTTCTTCATGGTGGGTTTTTTACATTTTAGCAGAACAAACATTTAGCAGTTATTTTCTCCTTCATCGTACCTGCAGGAAGTATTTCTAAATACGTCTTCACTGCTCCTCTGACGGTCGATAGGTTGAGTGTTACGACCGTGTTTCAGTGTGACAGCGAGCAGCAGGAAGCTGAGAGGTGAAACCCGAGTGTAGAAGAGGGGCTGGATGTGGGTGGGGGGTCGTGGAGAGGGGATGCAGGGGTTGTAGAGGGGTTGGTGGGCCGGTAGGTGAACGAGTGGGCGATCGACGGTGGTGGTGGGGCACTCAGGGAATGACTCGCTGCAGATGTTTATTACACTTTCTGTGCACAGTGAGTTCAGCGCAGGGTGAAACGGAAAGGTGTGTGTGTGTGTGTGTGTGTGTGTGTGTGTGTGTGTGTGTGTGTGTCTGACTGCAGAAAAAAGCGAGGGAGAGAAAATGTGAAGAGGATGTCTATCCTCAAACAGATGAAGAGTCAATCATGTATGACTCTGAGAGGAGATGATGGAACAAATAACTTCATCTAATGTTTGTGAATTCAGCTCGCTGTTTTTATTTCTGCATCTGAAACTGAAGCACGTCTACTGTGTTATAATCCTTATTTCACTGTTTTGTAATCTCTTCTGTATTTCATTATGATGTCTGTATTTGCAGTATCACTATTTCTGTAACTCTCTTTCCTTCAGTTTTAATCCTGATCGCCGGGTTTTTGACTATTTCATGCAGAAAGTTTTCAATTGACTTTACATTTTTTAACTTTTACTTTATATACTTTGTTCATCCTCGAGGCTGGGTGTTCGGTGCACCTCAGCGTTGCTCAGGAAGTGCCCTGGCACCTCTCCCTCTCCAGCTACCAGACCAGCTTCCATATTATGGTCCGCATCGGGACTTCAACCGTTGACCTTCCAGTTCCCAACCCAAGTCCCTACAGACGGAGCTACGGCCGCCCAATGAACACATTCACACATTTTTATGAAAGCTTCAAAAATCTCTGAGATTTCCTTCATTTACAAGGAAGTGAAAAAACAGAAATGTGCATGATAAAAACAAACCAAAGAGAAAACAAACACGCTCAGAGAGGGGGTGACATCTTCATCAAGAGAAAATAATGCAATAAATATCGTGTCATTCTGACTCTCTGCTCTCTAATGATCTCTGTGAAGGACAAGAAGATAAAAACTGTACCGCTGCTGCTGACAGGCAGGTGGCTGAAATGCTGCTCATCGAAGAATGTGAAGGTTGTGTGTGTGTGTGTGTGTGTGTGTGTGTGTGTGTGTGTCAGTGTTGTTGTGGCTTGGGAGTGGGCCCTCCCAAGGCCAGTCCTACTTCTCTCCTCCTCCCCCTCTCGTCCTCTTCTCCTTCTCCTCCTGCTGCTCTTTGAAGAGGAGTCAGGATGGGAGAGAGGGCAGATAGCAGGCCAGAGGAGACGCAGCGATAGGAGAGGTGAGGGGGAGTAAAGAGAGAGAGGGAGCGAGCGAGTGAGTGAACGAGGGAGGGAGGGAGGGAGGGGGTTGCAGAGGGCACAGTGACATTACCTCCGACTGTCTCATCGACCTGTCTCGAGCTGATTTGATAAAATAGAGAAAAGAAAAGTGTGAGAAAGTTTGAGGAGAAATTATTTAAGTGTTTATCTTTTGAATAATTTAAATCAAAGCTTCTCAATAAAATGGCCTCTGCCCTTTTCTCCCCCTCCCCGTTAAACATATTAGTTTAAATCTCCGCACTTAGGACTCATTTTGCAGGGCTCTTTATCTAACTTTACATGAAGCAAAAGAAAAACTCAAAAGCATTTTTATCTGCAGTGGAAAAAGGTGTATCAGTTCATCTTTATATTCTACCCGGGTGGGCAAACGAGGGACAAGAGTTTGAAAGGAGCCTCACAGCTCTAAGCTCTGTGTGCAGGACGTCACTGTCATGGTTTGTATTGAAACTATGTTTCATTTTGAAAACTTCACTAATGATTGATTCATATCCTCTTAGTGTCATTTCACATGCTGCTGCATTAAGAACAAACCATCTTTCTCTCCTTATTAGTTCTCTGTTTAATGTCATGCAGATTTAAAAAGAGGGAACAGAAGTAGGAGGATCTGACAAGCAGAAAATGTTGACGATGTGGTGATGTGGTGTTTGTCTTACAACCGCTGTCCCATCAGGGCTCCTCCAACGGAATGATTTAAACCAGCTGACGAAATGTTTCACGTGCTTGAATGAAACAAAAATCTGAGCTTCTGACGCCTACATCCGCTGCAATATGAGACAAAAACTAAGAGTATAAAAGTAGTCAGAAAGCTCATTGATGTGTGTGTGTGTGTGTGTGTGTGTGTGTGTGTGTGTGTGTGTGTGTGTGTGTGTGTGTGTGTGAGAGTGTGTGTGTGGTTGGTTTGTCGGAGTGTGAGGGGAAGGTCAAACTCGGGGAATGCAGGAGGTACGACCGTGGATGGCAGCAGAGTTCACCTGCACCGACTGACCTTCAGTGACCTCCACCCATCTGTTTGTATTCACTGATTCTATGCCTGCAAGAAAACACACACACACACACACACACACACGCACACACACACACACACACACACACACACACACACACACACACACACACACACACACACACACACACACACACACACACACACACACACACACTCAGAGAGAGATTCAGGTTAAAACTTTCCTCGACCCCTAACTCTGCTTTGGTTTAAACTATCTCAGTGATGTAAAAGAATGACACACATGAAAAATCTTTATGAACATATGACATCGACCACATGACACCCCCCGCAAGCTTAAGCTGAAATGCAAACCAACAGCGGCCCTCACACCTCAGAAAGACCTCAGCAGACACACACACACACACCTCAGTGCATTTGTTTCCAACTAAACCCCCGGACGGCTGGGTTTACGGGGTTTACATGCAATGTGAGAAGCAGCCCCCCGAAGCTTTCCCCCCTTCACTCTCACTTTGTTATTTTTATAATTCAACACCGGGTCCGGTTAGAGACGGGGTGACAGGGGGAGCGTGGCACTGATAAGGTAGCTAATGCCAAGCTTTTTACAAGGTCAAAGATCACCTCTGCTTGACTGGGTGGTGTTCAGGGTGTGTTAAGAGCGTGGAGGAGGGGGTGGGTGGGGGGGTTAAGGTATGAGGGGTTGTTAATAGAGGTGAGGGGGGGGATGTTTAATCATCAGAAATTGAGCAATTACAGCAAATAAACAAAAGAGGAAAACAGTGAGCAGAACCAGAGTCCCAAAGGAACAGGAAATCCAGAGGGATCAGTCTTCTGATCCGCCCCAGCACTCAGACAACACTCACACGCTTTCTACACACACACACCGACACACACACCGACACACACACCAACACACAAACACACACTTGCTACCACTAAATCAGGCTGTTGATTGAGCCAGCCTCTAATTTTAGAGGCTCCCGACCAGCAGCCCTCTGCATCCTGGGGTCTAGTTCGGAACAGGCGGAAGAAAAGGTGATTAATAACTGTCATGTCTGTCATGGCGGAGTGGCGTAGGAGAAGGGGAGGGGCTGCAGCTCTGACGCTAAAGGAGGAAATGGAGTAACACGCGAGATGCTAACAGCTGTTGTTGTTATCGTTGTCCAGGAGGAGGAGAACAAGTGGAGTCGTATACATGTCACTGCTTTTTTCACATGCAGTGAAAACTATCAGACCTCTCATCGATGAGGCTCAACGTGTTTGAAGAATTCAAAATGTTTAAAAAACGGCCGGGAAACCTTTTATCAATGTGCAAATGAACACACAGACCCTGATCTCATCAATCTTATAAAGTTTCAGGATTGGTGGATTTTTTGTATTCTATTAAAGTGATGGGATTTGTTTCAAGGCTCTTCACACTGATATTCAAACTGACTTGACTTTATTGTGCACTGTCCCTATTTTAACAAATAAATAAATAGTCTCTACTTCCACCCTGATGAATGCCACAAGCCCAAACGTGTCGGTCTAATTTGTGAATAAACTTGATCTTCATGCTACAAAGTGTAGCTGCTTCATGCACCTCGGTGGTTGGTGAAGTTGTGGCGGGAAAATCCCACTCAGCTTCTTCAGTAAAACAAAACAAGATCAAATAATTCTTAAAATAAAGTGTCATGATGGCGATGGTGGTGAGGAAAAAACATGTCGTTTGAATTTCATGAAGAACAACCGGCAAAAGGCCGAATGTTGTGACTTTGTGAGGCTTTATTCTATGTCTTAAATTAACACACACACACACACACACACACACACACACACACACACACACACACACACACACACACACACACACACACACACACACACACACACACACACACACAGCAGCGTCAATTCCAGGTCACAAATTCTGTCATCCCTTGTCTATAATAATAAGAATAAATAAGACTTTTGTAGCGCTTTTCTAAATACTCAAAGCAAAATGATGAAAACAAAACAACGAAGAGGTAAAGTCAGAGAAGGAGAAGGTTGAGATTGTTAGTGGCTGCAGGCGATGTTGAAGAGGTGAGTTTTTAGGGATTTCTTGAAAAGCATTTTTTATATTGTCCTTTTATTTAAGCAGTTTATTTACAATTTCACATTTTGTCGAAGAGAATGATTTCCCCCTACATCTTTGGAAACAAAGTTCATTTGACCTCATGGCCACTAGAGGGCGTAAGGTCAGAGCTCTGCAGCTGATAACAGAACCATCTCAGCTGATTTCTGCAAATATTTCACATTTAGTTTTTTGTGAGCTTTTTATGGCTTCACGTTTATTCTGTAGGCTGTGGTATATTTTATTATTCCTAATATTGATAGTGTTACATGAATGCATCCATCTGTGGGTTTCAAATATTCCTCAAACATGATGAGACTTAAAACAAAATCTTTGTCTGCATGAGGACTGTGAAGTGCGTTTGCTTTCTACATCTTTATCACTGATCGTTTAAGCCATACAGAATAATATTTGTTATTCAATTCGTTCAAGTCAGTCAATCTGAGCGGGCAGTTTCCTCTTCAACAGACAGAAAATAAAAAAGTTGTTTCTATCGTCTCTCACAACCTGCAAAGGGGTTACAATGTGACCTAGGTAAGGGTCCTGGCACCGATATAAGGAGGCACTTATCATGTCTCTCATGGTAAAAACTGATGATCAATAATTAAACTTGCAAAGCCAGTGTCTTAAATGTCAATAAAAGTTGCCTCTTAAATGAGTTAGAATTATTATTAGAACAGTTGGGACTGTGTGAGGAGGACAGCGTTTGAAAGATTTAGCACGGCCGAGTGTGGATGTTAAAGTGTAATGTCATGAGATGTTTCACACCCTTTCACTTCGAGGCCTGAATTACACATCTCGCATCACGCAGACACACTACACCCAGATATCACAGCGCTGTCAGTGCCGCGGAGAGTTTAATCTTAATTAGCAGCCAACATTCGAGATGTTTGGACACGTCTGTCAACACCAATCACTTAGAGCCGAGCTGGTTTGGAAACAGATCGGCCGCAATTGACCCTGTTACTTGGATGATTACCCAGCAGGCACCTGTTCAATCTGCCACAGGTAAACCCTTGTTATGTCTGCAGCTGGTAGCCAGTGATAGAAGCGTGAATTTAATGTTCCTGCAGGACTAATGTCAGAACTTTGGTAAATCTCCGAGTTGAAGATCAGAGCACAGTATGGAGGCGCTGAAGCATGCACGTGGGTGTGTGTGTCCATCTGTGTGTGTGACCTCAGCGTGTCCTCCGTACTGTATCTCCGGCCCTGCAGACTGCGTTTCCCCTTGTGAGTGGGAGGCTCCAGGCGTTTGATGTGGCTGACGGTCGCCTCCTCTCACTCTCTCTGGCCTCGGATCTGTGGACCGGGCCCGCGTGGGCTGGGTTCGGTTGAGATGACCGCAGCGGCGACGGTCAGATGCCAAACCCACCAGTCGGGTCCTCCTCAGTCACATGACCCGGGTCACGTGACCCAGAGAGGGCAGCCAATAGTGTTGCCTCTTCATGCGGTGGGAAAACATTCCGACAGCTGGCCTCGGACATTTCCAGAAACATCTGCAACGTCCGCCACTGGTGAGAATCTCCCCCCCTGCTGCTCCAGAACATAACCTTATGATAATAGAGCTGGTGGATCAGGAACGGTATGAAAAGGTGCTTTTTTTCTTCTTCTTTGGTACCCGTCGCCCCTGAGAATGGTGCATTAGAGGACTGTGGGGGAGCGTGGGGTTTTTAAGAGCATCTCATTTAAACTGGATGACACACACAGAGTGGACTTATCTGTAAAGGTGGCGGGGTTATTTCTTATCATAAAGCAGATCTGAGTGTGTGTGTGTGAATATGTGTGTGTGCTGGAGAGCACGCTGTAGCCTTTGACATATTGTTAATTTGAAGAATGTTTGAAGTATGATGCAACATCAGCTGCTCTCACTTAGCTTTGAGCTGCTTTCTCCTCTGAAAAGTCCCCTCTGGTCTCAAATTACCAGCGAGACAACACTAGCGTCACACTGTGCATGAGTGCATGTGTGTGGGTGAACAGTTGAGGGACAACTATACGCCTTGTTAATGTGCTTAATACTGTAACATACATCCCGTATGAGATTAATTCAGAGACGCTTATTCAAACTGACAACTTTTTTTGGTATTTTCCAAATTTCCTAGCCCAAAATGTGGAATAGATAAGATCCATATCTGTTTTGGAAATTTGTGCTCGGTTAGTGCACCGCTGAGGCGCAGTCTCCAGTTAGGGACTGTTATGATTAATACTCAGTTATGTTCTGTGCATACCTTCTTTGTTGTGATGTGCATGCTAGCACAAGTGGGCCGAGTTAAACAGTGTTTTCACGTTTTTTTTTCCAAAATCCGTAGGTGGAAGTGTGCGTCGTGTGTAATTTTGTTTCTATTGGGTTCCATTTGTTCCTGTTCCTCATAACCTGGAGGAGAGTTTGACTAAACATCTCCATCCTCCTGTCATGATGTAATATGAAAGGTTTCTGTTATCTCTGACTGCAGCCAAAGCCCCAGATGCCCCATTGTTAACATGAAGTTATGACAAGCCCAATATTCAGTCAAAGAAAGTGTGTGTGCTCGTTCAGCCCTTGATCCCCAACCCCACCGATGACCCGTGGAAGACATTACTTCCTCATTCACACTTTTCTTTCCACATGTTGCTCCATTTGTTCATTTACCTTTCGGGTTGGCCTCTTTTCATACTTTTCCTCCCATCCGTTTCTCTTGGTGCTCTGCCAGTTCTTTTACTCTGGATCCACAGTTTTGGTACTTTAAGACCTGATGGGATTTTAACACGAGCGCCAGAGTTTCTACTGATCCTGGAGTTATTGATTGACAAGAGGGGACAGGATTTGGAGCACCATGATGAGCAGACAGGGAGGCCAGCAGGTAGAGAAGTTGCTGTGGTCATAGCAGAAATTAATTTGGATTAAAAAACTCCATTTCACTTCCATTTCAGCTTCTTCAGCTCTGCACATGTTAGAACAACCTATTTAGTAGTTACTGGTAGTTTAGGAGTGAAATGATTGCATCTAGATTAAGCTAAAAGCAAAGGTAAAAGTGATTTTGGTTTGATTTCAAGACAAACCATGTAAGTCCTGTTGACTGCAGTATGAGTTAAAGCTGTTCATTGCAGATTTTAAACACAGGCCCCTCCTCCTGGACTCATCGCCACCAGAAGAGCACGCTCACTGCAGGATGTAATGTGAACGTTTACTTCTTGTTCCAACACTGCAAGCTCCCTGAGGAAATTTGATTTGTGTAATGGTAAAGCCGAATAATTTAGCAAGCTAGCACAAAGCTAACCCCCGGTGTTTGCCACCTGACAGACATGATGCTGAATGAACGATGTGGATAATATGGCAGATGGAGCGACAGAGTCTGATGTCAGTTTTTTTTGCCTTTGTATCAATGCTGCATGTAATTGGACGTATTCACAGTATCAATGAAAGAGTGGTAATTAACTACACACATGGTGATCAGAAAAAGAGTCTGAAGCAGTTTCATTAAGTGGAAGAAGATCACATGGGTCACAGAGTAATCTTGGACTGGTCATGCACTGGACAGGTCTTGTACCGGTTGCTTGATATAAACATCAGTCCCCCAGCTCGCTTGCTTACAGTGAATTCTTCCTTCCAACTTCTTACATTGGTTCAACCCAACTTCTTGCAACAACAAATAAATGGTATAAAATCCGGGTTAAAGATTTGTGTTCAGACATGCAGATCACCCTGAACATTTTCCTGAGTTCTACAGAAATCAGAAGAAAAATCAAAATGTTGCCTTAGTGTTGAAGGATATGCATCTTGGTCATGTTGCGGAATGCATTGGCACCCATCCATCAATTCACCACAGCAGTCATAATTTGCCCTGACACCGTCTTTCACCTCTCGCCTACATGAACTAACCTCGGGGTCTCCCCTTGTCTTTCATCCCTCAGAGCAGACCCCGGCCCTCGAGCTGCTAGCCTCTGGGTCAGAGTGGATAAAAGCTCTCCATTATAGGAAAAGGAAGCGGCACATGTTGAGTTTGTTTTACATGGAGCTTAATGGATTCCCGCTTATCCATGCATGTGTGAACGTCCGCTTCCCCTTACCACTGGCCAGGCGATGGAGACACGCGTGACCACGCATCACGCCCGGGGACAGGATGGGCACCCACACACATGCCCACGTCGCCGGGGCTCTGGAGGCGCGATGCAGGGGCAGACGGTTGCCAAGGCGGGTACTGCGGGCACAATGGAAGGATGTGATGTATTGTTTTAGCCCGTAGGGCAACAGGGCGAGGGCTGCCAGAGGCTAACATCATGGTCTGACACATGTGGGGAGGCCGATGACTGATGGTTGTAAGAGCCGGACCAGTGAATGTGGAAGTAGACCCCAACCACCAACTTGAACTTGAACTTTTGACTGCAGTCGATATGATAGGATGCTATAAGTGATATAATAAGGTCAGGAAAAGAAGAAGAAACGGTTATGAAAATGATTAATATTGAGCAGCTGCTGCCACAACATTTTGACCCAAGTACTTTTTTACAAAGAAGCAGCTCATAAAGTGAAGCTTACGACTCAGTGTCTCTGCAAAGTTAACACGTTTCAACTGTGTTCAGCAGCCATGTATAATTTGAGAGGGCGACATCAATGGGAATGTAGGTTGGAGTGGGTTAGAATGTGGAATGTGACACAGCCAATCAGGCGCCTGGACCTCAGGCTGACAGCCAATCAGGTCATGGCACTTCATGTCCCCAAGAGACGGGTGAACTCCACGCAGAGGACATTTCTAAAGAGATCATGAACTTTTCGCTCCAGGAGATCTCTGCTTCCTTTTCTCCATCCATAAATTGATTTTTTTTTCTGTCTCAGAGAACTACGTCTCTCTGGTAATTGTATTTTGCCTCATGCCAAAGAAATGTTTCCTCTCTCCCCGCTCCTGATCCCCTCTCTCTCTTTTCATTCTGTCTCTCCGTCAGTCTCCCTCCGTCCCCCCCTCAGTCTCAGTCGAGTGATGGGAAAAGAGCCTGAGCAGGAATTTTTGTGTCTGTGAGTGCTGTTTGGTTAGACAGAGTCATATAACACGGCTACGGTGCGTTCACATGTGCCTCAGCATTAGGGCAGCGGCGGCTATTTACATTAAAGAGCCCAGAGCGGGCAGCACTGGGGCTCCCAGCCCGCCATGGTTACATTAAGTGAAATAGAATCAGCCTTACTCTCACCACTCAAACCTTTCTGTCTCCTGCTCTATCTCAACCCTAAGTCTCTCTCCCTCACACTCATTCTGTGATCACGCTCTATCATGCTGCCACAAGACTCCGATGTGTGTTTGTCACTTAAACGCTATTTGTTGTCCGTTTGACTCTTTATGCCGCTCTTTAGTTTTGCACGAGCCAGTCGTTGTCATCACCTTCAACATGCAATCCCACCAGCATCAGGCAGCTAAACAAACTCCTGAGTCCATGTGGAGCGAGCTTTCAAAACAAGGAAGTTTTTAAGGCCCCGTCACATCTGTCATTGGTAAAACTGGTGGCCTATTTTTGGCTCATTGCCACCAGACCCTGCACTGTACTGCAACAACCTTCATCTGTGTGTGTGTGTGTGCGTGTGTGTGTGTGTGTGTGTATAGATGATACCTACACTATTTACTGAGGTTGCTTTCACATATAAAGTTCATTGGTTGCTTTCACACTGCACTTTGTAAAGCCCACCAAAGCTTTCCAAATGCTGTGTACTGTAGCAACCTGCCACTAGTTGGGGCTGTAGCTCAGTGGTTGCTGCCATTCAGCCTACTACTGAACTATGACCCCAAAGTAAACAACAGGACAGCGGAAGAAGGGCATCTGATGGGGTGGCACACTTTGTCAGTATTTTGATCTATAAAATGAAGATAAAGTCATATGTAGGCTGTGTCAGGTTAAACTGGAGCAATGTGAAATCACATTAAGCACAGGCATGAAAACGTAAACCTGCAAGGAGGACTGACGGCTGGTGTTGTTAGCAATGCTAACGTTAGCCACACTCAGCAAACCTATTTGATATTGTTTACAGACGGCCAAATTGAACCCACAATGCGGGGTACACAGTACTTGACAGCCAATCACAGGGCTGACATATAGAGACAGACAACCAGCTACACTCACACTCACACCTACGGACAATTTTAGAGTCCCCAGTTAACCTAACGAGCATGTCTTTGGACTGTGGGAGGATGCTGGAGTACCCGGAGAGAACCCACACATGCACGGGGAGAACATGCAAACTCCACACAGAGAGACTCCTGTCAGACGGGGATTCAAACCAGGAACCTCCTCTGACCACTTCACCAACTTGCATCCTCCATCACTAACTCTGTATATAAAAACTTAAATCGACTGCAGGAACAGACCTCTCTAAACACCTGTAGGAGCCACAGGTCATACTTCAAATGTCCCTGACTCCTCTGTTGCATAATCTCCAAAGGCATAAATAAGTTGAGTGAGAGTATCGTAAAGAGGTTTGTTACCTTTGGATAGAACCAGGCTAGCTCTTTTATCCTATAGTTTGTGATAAAAGTACTAATTGGCCCTCTTCCTGCAACATCTTTCTCTGAATTTGTCTTTTGATAGCTTCTCTTCAGTGTGTTTACACCTCCTCTGATTCCCATGATCTGGAGAATTAGACAGGTATTGACTTTGGCTGCTGTTGAAGGAGGCTCAGCCACAGCTAGATAACTCCAACACACACACACACACACACACACACACACACACACACACACACACACACACACACACACACACACACACACACACACACACACACACACACACACACGTACACACACACACGCACACACACACACACACACGCACACACACACACACGTACACACACACACACGTACACACACACACACGCACACGCACACACACGCGCACACACACACACACACACACGCGCACACACACACACACACATCGAGTTACCGTGACTAATACCGTACCTCTTGGCAGGCACAGGCGGGGTTAAAAGGTCAGCTCTGTGTCAACAAACAGTGGACCATGTGATTGGCTCCACAGTGACTGAAATCATCACTGCAGCCTTCTGTGATTGGTCTAAACCTAGGCTACATCTTAAATGATCTCATAGTGACTGAAATTTACTAAAAGATTTTTCACGTAAATTATATTTTTTAAAGATATTTATGAAAGTGTTTTGGTCGTGTGACATCCAACACTTTTACACATATTTGAAAAAATCAATGACTAGAAGGAGGTTAAATCAGATTAAGCTGCATCTGAAGCAGTTCATAACAATCCGATAGTGTTTCAGAAAACTTCCAGATTGATAGAGCTCTTAATATTTTCCAGTGTTATTTGGAATTTGTCCCCTGATGTGAGCCGAGTCCCGACTTTGACCCTCCCTCAGATCAATTCCTTTTCTTTTCCTTAACCTGTCGCTGGCTCTACCTCCAGCCTGCTCCAGAAAGACAGGTATAGTGTTTCTCCCCGAGCTTTACACTCTGCTTGACCCCGTCACATAGAAAACATATTAGATAATGGGACCGGGGGCCGGTCAGTGGGGCCAAGTCGCAACGTTTGATCAGGAAATCCTGCATGTGGCTGTACTGGATGGAAATCTGATTAGTAACCTTGGTGACGAAGCGATGGGATCCACAAGGCTTTGCTTCAATCAGATGTGACTGGTCGGGTTTTTGTGCACAGCTCCGGCGCGGCAGGATCACCTCGGCCTACTGGGCTGAGTTAGAGCATTAGATAGAGTGCCTAATTTAATGCCTCAGACGAGGGAGGTCGACGGCCGTCTGATGCACACTGATAACCGGCACCATTTACCTGATTTCTCTGTTCTCGGTGCCCTACTTTCAGTGCTTCACCTACTTTCAACAAAGGTACGAGATGGTTTGATACCTGCTGCTCCACATATCCAACAGTTTCATCCAGTTGTCAGGATGTTTGTACGCCTTTTTAAAGGGAGCAGAAGAAGCGAGGCCAAGACGATGCAGTGGCCGGGAAAAAAAATCAGCAACCTGAAGGGTTGAGAGTAGATTCCAGTAGTCAGGAATTTCTAAGCATAACAAACATGTCAGCGCTGTTTAGCAGGCATCGGCAGGTCACCAGCCCGAGCTGTGAGGTGTATATTGTTTCTGATTAAGTTTTTCTATTCTCATGTTGCTGCACTTTGTAACAATTTACTTTAAATTCATAAGAGCTTCAAACATTTTGCTTTACCATCTCCATCATAAATAAATGAGCCTTGTAGAAGGAGGCTGATTAGCAGCAGCGTTGTCCCGTCTTTCTGCACCAGAAATTAATTTTCCTGGATTTCCAAAACATGCTGATAAAATTAATTTGAGTTCTCTTTTCTTTTCCAAAATTGTACACTCTCTATTTGGAGTCTTTTTTTAATCTACATTGATCAAGCACAGATTCCTATCACTGTTTCGAAACACTCAGAATAAATCCTCTTCTGGACTTCTCCATCGGACTGTCCCTTAAGGTCATCGGTGTAGATATCAAACGGGAACATTTCACACCGAAACACATCATCCGCTCTCTCAGCGCGTCTCCCCGGGGGGACGCTGAACAAGAGGGATGAATGGGGTGACCATAAAAAGCCAGCGCGCCGCTAATTTCCCAGACATCCGCGAAAAATGTAACCTTTCCTGTCGCTCTCATGATGTCAGCGGGCCTGTTGTGTTCAGCGGGGGATTGGGACTAAAACGCTTGTGACGGAGCCAAGGTAAACCGTTCCAAATGGAGCGCGGCGCGGGAAAAGGGACACCAACGCAACAAAAGGAGTTAGATATGGATCGTTGGGTCTGTGCACTGGCCCCAGCTTGAGCCAATTATTGGTGTCATCTTGATCCAATTTAATCAATCTGAGGGGGGACCGGAGGAGGGGAGGGGGGGGGGGGGGGGAGAGAGAGAGAGAGAGAGAGAGAGAGTGGCTAGCGGGTGCAATCATTGGTCAAATATCCTGAGCTGACAGTGGAGCTTTTCGAACCCCCCCCCCCACACACACACACACACACACACACACAGCCTTACATACACATCCTCTAGTTGATCACAGGTATTTCATTGTCAATGATTCCAGAAAACTGTCTACATTTGCATTGGCAGTCCCAGGTGCTTCACAAACACCTAATTTAGCTTAAAAAAACAGGACCTCTCAACAAATCTTCTGAGGGGGGATTTCACAATATTCAAATTTTAGGTAAATATTTCCGAGATAAGTTTCTATCTCTCTGCCAGGAACAGACACTCGCACTATTTGTCCCTCAGAAAATGTAACAGGAGACCCGACAGAGCGCTCGTTGCCTCGAGGCATTGGATCCCTCGGCTCAGCACGGCTAAGTGTTAGGACTTCAACAATGTTTTTTTTTTCCTGTTTTCAAAGGTGGTCCAGCTTCACTGCGGTTTCAACACTTTTCAGCCCCTTTATTCTAAAGTCAAGGTGACTGCTTTAAGTGCATGCCTGCTCTAACATTATCACGTCATAACTTATAAAGCTATACTGGGAATTATTTAGGACGCCATTCGCCCGTTGGACTTTGTGCAATTTGTTTTCCACCGAAGTCTGAAGTGAGTCTGAGAAGAAACCTATTAAGCTTTCTGCACCTTTAGCTCTGATCAACCTGCAGCCTGACTTTAACCTGCAGAACTCAGTTACCCTGAATGTTTTTAAATCCTCACTGAAGACTCTTTTAGCTGACAATTTCTTTATTCTTCCATGTGCACAGTGTGAGAGTTTTTGTTGCTATGTGTTGTTGCCAGGTCTAAGTTTTCATTTAGCTCCTGGGTAGTCTAACACCAGAACAGACCCAGGTCTGATGGTAGTCTTCTGCAGAACATCAGGAACAACCAGTGAAGATTTTGCAGAGCACATATTACCTGATATTTAACACCTTTGTAGTCAGCTGCAAGATGAAGAGAGAACTGTTGAACCGATGATCTAAGAGCACCAAACGAGACAGACACCAAACGGTTAACTTGAAGCTGCACTGCTGAGGTAACAAACACATTTAGTGCGTTTCTTTTCTCATAGAGCTTTTCAGAAGACTGTGGACAATATTTTAAATCATGCATTCTCCACATTCACGTTTACTCTCGAGCAGTCTCCTCCCTCGCCACCTTCGCTGGCCGACAAATTCTCCAAAGAAAACGGCAACATTTGTTGTTGTCAACGGGGAGGGTGATGCTGACGTGACAGACTCAGACAAGAATATTTGTCTTCTTAACAAAAGTGTCAAAAACCGCTGTTAAGGAATAAATGGTAAAATGGACATCAGCTTGTTTTATTTCTTTTCTGGTTTTCTGACTACTCAAAGCTCTTTCACACCACAGGTCACCCCTACACATTCACACACTGATGGTAGAGGCTGCTGTGTAAAGTGACCATCAGAGGTAACTAATCCCATTCATACACATTTATACACTGCAGACGAAGCAGAGGGAGCAGTTTAGGGTTAAGTGTCTTGCCCAAGGACACATCAGACATGTGGCTGCAGGAGCTGGGGATCGAACCCTCAACCTTCTCGTTGAGACAGTTTTAAGATGTGACAACACTGTGGATAAGGTTTGGAGAGGTTTACACTGAAAGACCGACTGTGTGAGATTAGGGGGTGGGGTGGGGGGGGGGGGGGGCTACTTCTTTTCTGTTTCCTTGCACACTGAGGCCACTGCAGCATATCATGAAACCATTAGCAGGATTGTTTTTATGAATAGAACCCAGTCATACAAAAGTTTCCCTGCAGCACCATTAGTGGAGAACATTTTATAAAGTCCTCATGCTACTTTAAAGACAAACATCCAGGAGTGTCAAGTCCCTTTTTTTCCCCTCTGCATCCTTTTATTACATTTTCACATGTCACTATTAACTACGATAGCTGGGAAGTGCAAACCAAAATTACATAGTGTGAAACACTGTGCAAAAATCGAAACAAATTAACATTTTAGAAAACTAATTTACAAGATACCAAACACTTTAACAAGCGGTGAGACAAATTTACAAATGACAGAATCTTGCCAGAAAGGTAAAGTACCCATTGCTGAGGTGACCAGGAAGTGATTGAGTGAGCCATCGATTAGTTTGTTTTGGCGCAAAGACTGCAAAATGTGTTATAAGGAGTTTATGATTGAATTATTTTTTTGTCTGTTTTGTGGAACACACCTGAGACAGTGAACGCTCAGTCTTTCCGTCAAAACAAACTAATTGATGGCAAAATTCTGTCATTTGTAAAATTTGTGCAAAAGTGTTCTGCCCGTCGTCAATTCATCTCAGCGCTTGTTAAAGTGTTTCACATCTTGTAACTGTGTTCTCTAAAATGTGTCTTAGGTTTTGCAAAAGTGTTTCACACGTTGTCATTTTGGTTTGCACTTCTCTTGTGATGTCCTTGTGGTGTTTATGCACCTTCTCAGGGTGTTAAAGAATCAGGACCAAGACCATGCAGGGCCCGGGTGGGTAATGCCACCGAGCAGCTCCACTGCAGCGGAATTAAAAAGCTTCCTCAGCAGCATCTCATGTGTACATACACTCACACCATATAACAACCTTCACCTAATCAATGTTTACATCTCCAGAAGCCTGTTGAAATAATTAAGGCTCGAGTAAAAAAAAATACACAACACAGGCTCTTATTTTCCATCTAAAGCCAGGTCACGTTCTCAATTACTCTAAAATGTTGTGAAGACATGCTCCGTGTTTTCACTCATAATATTTCTGTTAGTCCAGGTAATGCGTCTCGGCTCGGGGAGGTAACGACATGGTCACTCTTTACTCAGTGCAGATCAAACTTTTGACCCAACAGAACCAAAACTAAATCTCCTTTAAGTTTTCATCAGAAAAATGTGTCGAGGTCAAAATCTTCTTGAGCCTCTGATTCTTTTCTATTTTGTTACTTCCTTATGTTGTCTCATTTCGCTAATTTAACCCTTTACTTGTGTATTTCCATCAGTGTCGGTCTGTAGCTCTCTTCACCAGTTGTAGCATTCATTTACTTTATTACTTCAACCCTGTGATGTCGCAGCGACCCTGGGAGCCACTTGTGTGTGTGTGTGTGTGTGCGCATCCACAGGATGGCAGCCAATTATTTGGAGCCCGCTTCAGTTTTCCAAATTAAAAATGGCCTCCTTCCACTGTTGACCTTGGATCAGCTTTCCATTTCTTATTATTATTAGGTTATTAACACAAACCCCTGAAAGTATCTTTTTAAAGTCTAAAACAAATTCGATTAGGCCTCTTTACTCGCGCCGCTGCAGACGTATCGCTGTCCAACTCCTGTCTGCTCCCTATTACCTTCGACACTGAAGTCAGTGAGATAGTCTGGACCTGAAAGCCTACGCCCCCCCCCCCCCCCCCCCCCCCCCCCCCCCCACCCCCTCTCCACACCGGTCAAGTCAGGGGGGTGCCGGGTTTGCAGCACATTACCGCTTTATTGAATTAATTACGATAAGGATCATAACTTTAAACGCGGGGTGAGGCGCGGGGCGTTTTTCTTCGGCGCAGATCGCTCTGACCAATTTCTCCCCTGAACGATGGCGGAGGGGTTATTGGATCTGTCAGGGCTGAACTCTGGGGCATCATAACGAGCTCCATAAGGTAAGCTGAGGTTGGGCACAGTTCGCCGCGCTGATCCCTATATGCCTGCAACACGGGGGAAATTTGTACTACATACTGAACAAATAACAAGAGAGAGAGAGAGAGAGAGAGAGAGAGAGAGAGAGAGAGGGGCGACCGGTGAGGCCTTGTTGTCATGGCGCCTCAGTCCAAAGGCCCACAGGGTCATGCGGGGTCATCCTGAGGTCTCACGCCTCGTACAGTTCTAGTAGATGCAGTGAAGTGTGTCATTATATTATGATGCAGCTTGGATGTTGCAATGACTTCTTCTTCTTCTTCCCCTGCTCAGTGAGCGCTCACTGCTCCCTCAGGGCCGAGTGTTTGTGGTTTACTGAAGATTTATACAAGAGGTTTGACTCTTCTGTGGGGTCCAAGCGTCCCCACAAACCCACAGAAGTGGTTCATTATGGTACGTTTTTGGACCACATTGATCAAACTGTTATTTTTGGTTATTGGAGCTTAATTTAGTGGTAAAAAATGGTAAAGGAAAGGAGTAAGGTAAGTGCTGTCATGCTTAAAAACAAGTAGCTAAAGCAACAATAAGAGCATTCTGTTTTTTAGAGGTCTTAACAATTCAAGGATGTGTGTGTGTGTGTGTGTGTGTGTGTGCCCCAACCCCCCCTATCCAGTGCACTTCAAAGAATTTTGAGAGTCCTTTCTTATTTCCACCATGCGTACCCGCGAGCGACACTGAAAGTGGTATTGGACATTTAGTTAGAAACATTTGTCGTTTTTGTTTTGGGATAACAAAAGGCTTCAGCACGCGCGGTTGTGAGGGGGAGAAAAAGGCAGAGTTGAGCGGGGGGGGGGGGGGGGGGGTAGAGCGAGAGAGAGAAAATCGCCACGGGTTAGTCCGTTTCAGATTAACCGCCATATTGATCAATAGGCCTCCCCAGTGGGCTGATATGCCGCCGATGACGTGCAGATAGCGTTTCTATCGCTTAGAGCGCCCACCGACGTTTTAGCACGTCTGACAGCTCTGTGAGGCTCCTCTCTGTTCAAAGTGTGGGAGTGTGTTTGTGTGCATAAGCCCGAGTGTGTGCACGGCTGAGGGCTAAATATGTGCAGATGTATCAAAATATTTTCCCTGTAAGAAAGCGTCTTTGAGGGACAATAACCTGCAGCTGAATCAGCGTGCTGCCCCGCCACGCGAGGGCTTTTCATGAGAGCGGTCTGGAGAATGTGTGGGCTCACTCAGGGTGGAAGACGGAGCCTTCTTTTTTTTAATCTTTGGACGATCATTTATCGCTTCGTTTGAGGATTCACCAACCAATAACAACTCCACGTTTTGTCATGTTAAAACACAAATGATTCTGGATGTTATGAAGTTACACAAAATGGTCCATAATAATGATGGGTGGGGCTTTGAGAGCTTTTGTTTGTTACTTCTTCATGTGCCCCATGTATAGAGGCTTTAGTCCTCAAAGCAGGCCGCCCGTGTTTGATTCCGACCTGTAGCTCCTTTCTTGCATGTCATTCCCCACCCTCTCTCTCTTTCTGATTTCTGACTATTTGCCATCATGTCTCAAAATAAAGGCATAAAAAGGCCTACAAATAAAACCTTTCCAATCATAGACGCACGCACACGTCTGTTTTTTCAGCATCTGCACACGTGTCTGGTTTGCACGCTGAGACAGTTTACACATTTTGCAGACAAAAATATAAATAATATAATAATTCAAAGAGTGTGGCGCAATAAGGCAGCGATTTACCCGACCCCAATTTCAACACCCTCTTAACAATATCGATTCAAAGTGGCGTTCACACGTTTTTAATGAAATTCGAAAGAACACGGGAAAAATAAAGACACCCGGTCGGACTTCTTCCAGCAGTGTAAACTCGAAGGATCCAATGCTAAAGCTAACCTCGAGCCCAACTCAGAGGAGGAGGACATGCTGTTAAAAGTAGCATTCCCTCAGTGCTCCGTCTGCATCCACTCTCCCCTCTGTGCTCCCTCTAAAGCCACGCCCACTCACTTACATGAACGAGCGCCGTTGCTCCAGAAGCAGACCTCAGCTCATCTCTTGAGTGTGGGCTCGTACACGCAAGAGGTAGAGAGCGAGCAGGGAGACAGGGAGGCGTCTGATTGGTTCATCAGATGGTACCTCGTGGCAGACATTGGTTGAAGTTTTTACAGACTTACAAACTGCTACAGATGATGGATTTTCTTTGTTTCTTTTTCAGAGAACATGAGTTATTAATTTCTGTCAGGAGCTAAAGACAATTTGAACCAAAATTTTAAAAAGTGGATCTGGAGGAAATGAGCAACCCTGCCTTTAAGCAGAGACAAACACAGGAGAACACTTCACATAATACATTATGTTAAACAGGAAACAAAAACAGCTGCCCTGATTCGCTGATTGATACAGTGAACTGGAAATGTATTTACAAAACCCGATGCAAATTTGGATTTCATGAGAACTTCATCAAAACTATCCAAACGTTATACAACAAAAGTAAACAGAGAACACACTGCCCCAGTCACTTTGCAGCGGGGATGCAGACACTGAACACAACGTCAACATAGAGACATGGAGCTATGAGGACTGTGAGTGCGTCTGGGAAACAGTCCCGGAGCAGCTGATCAGGTCGTGATTGGCCGTCGTGCTTGGTGAACACTGCATGACTGACAACATGCGATCAGGCTGACTCATAGAGGGGGTCTAAATGGAGGTGAGTGGGGTAGCGCGCTGATGTGCAGGATCTGGATATATTGGTAGACTCGCCCTCTATTTCCATGAAATGCACCTACCATCCACGTACATTTAGACTTCCCTCCATGCACCCATCTCTCCCTCCATCTTTCTATTTCGATTCTGTTTGCTAAATAAATATTCAGCTGGATCGTGGACTATTTTCCGATCGACAGCGTCCCTGAACTCCACAGAAAAGCCTCTTTCTTTTGCTCTCTGGACTTTATTGGCTCCGTTATCTCTCCATCTTTGGCACGGCTGAACCCGCTCCGTTTTCTCGGCCTGCTCTCTATCTTTACATCTCTTTGCCTCTTTTCCTCGGCTGCATGTCTTGGTCCTCTCCTATCACCCCAGATTTCCAGTAACGCCTCTTTTTATCACCTCTTCCTGCATTTCTCTCCTGCCCAGATCACATATTTCCACAGAATGATTTGGAGTTCTCGAGGCCCGTGGGAATGACAGATTACCTCCAGCTGATTTCTTCATCCATGTGTGCGCCCTCCTTGTGTCACTTCTTATTGTCTCCCTCTCTTCGTCCTCTGTGTGAGTCCGCAGCAGTGATATTTATGTCTGGCTCACTTGTCACCTCGTTATTTGTTGTGCCACGGTACAGTAAATGTTTCTGATGGAGATAGGAGCGGCAGAAACAGCGCTCCTTCATTTGTTTTGTGTTTATTTTGTTATCCTTCCCTCACTCGCTTTCCTCTTCATCTCTGGGAGGGCGAGCGGGGCCGTGTCTTTATCTGGTAGCCAAGTTTACACACTGGAAGGGGAGAGAGGCTTCAAACAAACAGCTCCGCTACTCTTAACGTAAACACCAGCACTTAAAGTAGACCAAATATTTACCTTCCGCCCCCGTTCATCCTTCTGCTCCTGCTTCATCTCGCCGTGCCACACGCCGGCTGATGGATATCACACGCTCAATAATATTGTTCTGTGGTGTCTGAAAACGTGCCGATGTGATTTTGATTGAATAACTTTAACTTTTAATGTTTATGAAATCATGCATGATAAACAGAAACACACGCATTCATACATTTATCTCAAGAGGAGCAAAACAAATAAACTTGTTTTCAGAATCGCTTTAAAATTATTCATCAGCTGATCTCTATCTCTCTCTGTCTCTAACAAACACACACACACACACACACACACACACACACACACACACACACACACAGGCTCTGAAATTGTTTTTGCTTTTAACGATTCTATAAAAACACAAACAAACCAATCTCAGCATTTTTGGTATTTTTCAATTTTTGTTTTTGTTTTGAAAATGATAATCAACTCTCATAATCTTCTACATGCACACACACACACACACACACACACACACACACACACACACACACACACACACACAACCACTCCCTACTTTAGAACAAGGACGGATACACTTTTGCGTTTAAACGTGTAATGCACAGATCCTCACATAAACACACTTTTGCAGATAAGCTAACTTTACGTCACAGCTACTTATGGGACTTGTGTGTGTGTGTGTGTGTGTGTGTGTGTGTTGAGCTCTCTCTCAATGCTCATTGTGCTTTTTGTGTTTGTGTGTTTGTTTAGGGGCACAGCTTTTGTTTGCTCCTGTCAGACGTCCCATCACTCTTTTCCTGCTCCATGTGAGTAAGTTTAGCTGCATGCATGTTGAAGTGAGTGTGACGTGTCCGTCATGTTGCTCCTCTTAGGGCTCTCATGACCTGGAGTGACCGACATATGATAAAAAACGTAAAGAAATACTTTGATTGAATTATGAGATTTGAAACAAACACAGGATGGTGCATCTGCGTGTGCGCAGGTGGAAGCTGCAAATGACTGATTCTCGACATGTAAAGCTGTGTCACTGACTTGTCTCTCCTCTTCAGTAAATCCATAAACAGGCTCAGCTTTTTTTGGACTTATTTTTGTGCCCCTATTGGAGAGATAGGACAGTGGACAGAGCCAGAAATAAGGGAGAGAGAGAGTGGGGAACGACATGCTGGAAAGGAACCACGGAGGACCACAGCCTCCACACATGGGACGTGCGCAGCAACCATTGTGCCACCAGCGCCCCAAGAATTTCTACCTACACTAGTGCTTAAGTTATTTAATTTCATCTGCATTGTCCCTTCTGGCTCCAAAAATAAGAATAATAAAATAAAGCTGTCATGGCAAAAAGGGGACTTGTACGCCTCAAACAGTAGTCCACAGACCATGTGCCATCACATCGGCTGTGTCCACTTCTTCCATACAATCTGTGTAAGCAGGGGACGAGTTTGCACCATTTTAATGAACACACACAGGGGTGTTTTGGGGATGTGTACAATGTATGTGTGTGTTCTGTTAGAGAACAGCTGCAAGCCACAGCAATTACACCGAGAGTGTTAGTACTGAATGTCACTTCACACTTGAACTCTGAGCCAAAATCTGCTCAGACATTTCCTCCCGTCACTACTGACACCTGCTGCAGCATACACACAACACTCAACACACAACACACACACACACACACACACACACACACACACACACACACTGTAGCTGCAGCTACACAAGCCAAAACACACTCACAGAGAAGGGCTTTTACACATGATACATGCACTACGTGCCAAAACAAACACATGATTGACAGTGCCAACTCGTAAAAAATGTAAGCAGAGAATTTGAAATAAACAGGTGAAATCTCGACCAAAAGAAGCGCTTCTTCAGTCCAACCCACCCCTGTAACGACTACAATGAGTGATCTGATCTCATAAGATTTGAATTCCTCTAAACCGTTTGTATAGTTACACACATACAACTCTACATGTGCCGGACAACTATATGAAATAATTCACACCTCGCTGACAGAAAACGTTCTTCCTGTCACTCAAGAGGTGAACAATCCGCACTAACAATTTCACCAAGCAGCGAGCTCGAGTGCTGAAGAACACAGGAGAAATGCAAAACATTGCAGTTCCTCCAGTGTCCACTTGAGGCAGGCTCCACAATCCAAGAAACCTCCATTAGGTCCCATATTAAAAATCAATTTTTATAGCAGAAAGAAACGTGTTTTCTGCCTGGTTCTAGATTTAGAAACAATGACGGAGAAGTGGCAGACCAAGCAGCAGATTCCTCTACATGACGCTATAATAAGAATATTTGTCTTCATATCAATGCTGCGTGTAGTTGAACAGAATCAGAATCTGAACTAAAGAGTGGAGAAGAACATACTGGAGAACAGGAAACATAATGCAGCAGGTTGTGAGCACGGAGATGGTAGAGGTGGCGTGCAGACAGTCTATGGTCGTGCAGCAATCACAGGGAATAAACGTCACCACCCCCTCCCACTCGCTCCAGGTGAATTCTCCTGATTATATCCTGCTGTGTTCTCACATCAGCTCACTCTGACTTTCTGCAGAATAAATACGAGGAGGCTGACAGGAGAAACTCCAGATTAAGTCAGAGAGAAAAATGTATCTGTTTGCGTTCACACATGCAGCTCAGCCGGAAAACTGTTTTCAGGAGTTTTGTGCAGGTGTGAAAGACAATCATTACTAGAAAAGAGGGTGCAAAATATGAAGTAAAGACGATCAAACAGTGCTGGAATGCAGGCCATAGTTGTCCAAGTCCATAATGAAGTGTGTGCACAGCTTGAGGTAATAGAAACTCGAAAGCATGCTGTTCTTGAAGGCAGCATGTTGGAGTACCTGTGTTCTTCTTTCAGAGATAAAGTAGCAGGCTTTGGGCATTTCCCTTCCACAGCTCCCACCACCTCCACCCTACCTCCCTCCTTATATCCCGCCCTGGTATTCGGGAGCCTCTCACGAATACCAGCATGGACGAGCGTGTCCTATCACTGAACCCCATCCCACCTCCGCACACACATACACACAAGTACACAGGCACACCACGCACTCTCCCCCTTATCGGCAGCATCGTTGTGCAGAGTCGTTTGCTTCCCGGTTTTCTCACACACACACACACTCATACCAGAGACTGGCCGAGCAACGCACACACAACTGCCACAACACACACACTTTCACACAATCACAGCAAAGGTCCTTATCTCCTCTGGTGAGATTCAATCACACAAAACTTTATGTGCACAGTCATACACAACCCCTCACACAGAGGCATTCACACTCACTCGCTCCGCTGTCTGAGATGGTGGTGTGCATGTGTGTGTCCTGTCTGAGATTTGGAGGAGATGCCTATCTGAGACCCTACAAGATGAGTTAAGAGAACAACAAATGGGAAGGAGACAGCTTGACAGAAACGAGCAGGAGTATGACTCAGGGAAACAGACAGGATGAGGGGTTTTATCAACTGCATCCAAATGTACAAAAATTATACACTCTGAAGTCTGAACCTGCAGCTGAGTCACATATGAAGACAGATTCTGCTGTTACATTTGGGCAGCTCTCCTGAAGCTGATGAATGTGAGTCAAAGCCTGGGTTGTTCTTCTACAAAATTTAATCTTATAAAAAGGTCCGCACATCGGGGAACAACACAGAATGTCAACTTATTTGTGGCTTATTTTGAGTCATTTTAGTCAGATACAGCCAGAACTAAGGATGCAACGATTATGGATTTTGACATCCCAATTATAGTCTGAAAAATATTCCCTATTACCCGTCGTTTATTATCAGTGACACGTTTATTTATTCCTGACCAACTCGATGTTCCAATGAGTAACTAATGTAGTATCACTCAATATTAAGGTATCATTCTGGCGACCACGATCTCTCAGATGCTGCATAAAGTTTTATGTTTGTTCAACACTTTGGGTGAAACTTTTTTCCGGTAGGTTTTGTGAGCGGGGGCTCTGTCGAATTACTCTGTGGTCATTCTTGATGTACTCAAAATGCTTCTCTTGTTTATTCAGTAGATACAAAGCTTCGCTGCTCGGTCCCTCTAGTGAAGCTAACGTAGCGTAGCATGACAGCTGGTGTCACTCTCTTATCCCGGTCCAATTGGTTAACCGCACCATACCTAGCCAGAACACTCAGGGATTTCTCGATAATGGAGGCAGGGATCGATTATACTTCATGTTGTGTACTCGTGCATGAGCAACGTACCGAAGCTCACAGCTTCCAACCGTGACAAGGCCAAGGAAGAGCACAAGGAGCACTCACGCTAGTCAAACGAACTGGACTTTGGGGGTCAAAGGTGCCGGGCCCGGTACGGATTGCCTAGTGTAAGTGCACCCTAAGTTTCAATTTAGAATGGCATAGGCCTACATTTAGTTTGCTTTACAAGTTGGAAAGAAAATGTCAAAATTGTTGTAATCAAAGGAGACATTCTTTATTCTCTTAAACACTGTGAAGGCAAAAACAAGCAGTGAAAAGTATCTGAAGAACCAGCAGCCCCCCCTCTCTCACACACACACACATGCATACACACACACACACACACACACACACACACAAAGTACAATTAGCAGCAGCGTTGCCCGGAGGCGGTAAGGCTCGGTAATAAGTGCTTGTTGATGTTTTCCAAATCTCGCTAATAGAAAGAACAAACATGGCCTAACCTTTTAATTGAGTGATGACATGACGATGATGGAGAGATTGTTAAGCACCCGGTGTGGAGCCGCAGATGAGAGTCCGTGTGTTCCCTTCTTTCATTTCATCCCTCGATCTATCTTCCCGCTTCCTGTTTTCGCCAATTAGTGCGGCTTGCAACGTCAGAGTGACTCATGGGATTGGAGTTTTTTTTACAGTATGTCTCCCTGTGCACAAACACATCCTCTTATTCATGCAGCTTTCTTTAAAACCTTACAGTCACGACCTCTAATGTTCAGCGAGCTTTACGTGGAGTCCATCGATCATTACTGTCAGCAGCACACATAAGCATGACATGACCATCCACTCCTTCTTTTCCTTCTGTTGTAAGATCTCCTGTCAGAGCCCTGACAGAGCTAATCTCTGTGAAAGATTCCTGTCCTTTATTTCCTCTCAGCTTACCTCCTCTCTAACCCTCTCTTCCTGTATTTTCTCTCATCATACTTGTGGAAAACCTCCAACGGTTCACACACTTCTGCTCAAAGTGTGGTCTCAATAATGGACAATGAACTATCAAACAGCATTGGGATTATTTGCCCTGAGGGTCAGACACTTATCCAGAGAAAAGTCCCGTTTACAGACCGGAGGTTGAACAGACGACCTCTGTGAAACGAGAGACTGCATCAGTCCTCTTATTCTAGTAACTATTCTTCTTGTTGAGCCTACACTCAAAACAAGATGGAAAACAGTTTATTAGTTTACATGTTTGTCTGTTTCTATGGGAATGTAAAGGCTAGTAGGGTGCACATGTAACAGTAGACCTTAATTTTACTGGCCAAACAAAAGAGTGACAATTGAGATAAAGATGGCCGCTTGTCATTCAGAGCCCGGTGACCGACTGTGCTAGAAGTACTGTACTGAACGCCCTTCATAGCCTGGCTTCCCCCCTACCTGTCTGAGCTCCTTTACCGGCACACTCAAGTCTGCTGACAGGAACCTCCTGCACACAAACTTCAGGCCAACCCTGAACATAGTCAGTGCCACATTGGGCCACCCCAGTCTTAAAAGTCTGAACACGCCCCTGCTGAGGACACATGTTGTTCAATGATGCAAATTCAGTAATCAAAGCTGGCCTAAGTTGAACTAAAAACATTTGTGGGGGTTATTTAGCTCTGAGCAGTTCATGCAGTAAATTAATTTTGCCAGTCAGTCCTGGGTTAGGCCTTAATATTTCTTGCACACCTACACAGGTGTAATGATTGGATGTGTGCTCAGGTTATTTGTAGCACCCAACCGATTCATCGGCCAGCCGACGATATCGGCCTATTTTAGGGTATCAAGTGACAATCGCTATCGGCTAATTTTATTGCAGAGATGCTCCGATATTACTATTTATTAACCAGTCAAATAACATTTCATTTGAGTTTCATTGTATTACACTAGCAGTCCTCTTTCGCCAGCAGAGGGCGCTATATGGATTACAACACATCATCACTCTCCAGAGTGTCGAGCGGTGATGCTCGTACATGCTCAGTTACTGTGACCATCTTGTCTTCGTTGTACTGTTTGTCCCCATGTGTTTGATAACTGCATTTGAGGGATAAATCCAAAGAAAAATATCGGCCAATTTATCGTATCAGATTTTTTTCTCTCCCTAATACAGATATCGATATCGGCCCCAAAAATCTGATATCTGTCGGGCCCTAGTTGTTAGGTCGAGTGAAGCTGCTGGTTGGAGCTTTAAAATGACAACAAGGTCCCAAATTATGCACCTGAGGTCAGAGGGGAGACACTTAACTAGCCTGAGCGTGTAGCAGAAGCGTATGAAGAGTGAGAATAAGCTGAAGTAAGACATTACATGTCATTTCATGAATCTCACTCATTACAAGCAATCCAAGCTTTACTTCTGCTTTAACATCATGAAATAAGTGACCAGTGTGGATAGACCAGGGGGAAACAAACTCATTGGTCCTTCAACTGCAGAAGACGAGCTAGGTGATTTTTTCATGTCAATATGACATTAACTTTGATATAAAAGCAACAAAGTATAGTTTTTATCATGCTGCCCGGTGTGTGACAGTACAGGGCACAGTGACTCTGCACGGTTTGACCTTCTGCACCACCTGAACTCTGCTGCAGGAGTTACTGAATGTTAAACAGCTGACTGAGAGGATTCAAGGTCAACAGAAAGCTACTTTTCAAATACAGATTCTTTGTACTTCTGGAGCGAACTCACATGCACCATCAGCCTCCAAGCAGCTGCTTTAGAGGCTGCGTTGGGAGTAATGCCACTATGCAGTAACGAGTCATGTATCTACCAATTACAGACATTTAAAAGCACTCGTTACTTTACATGAAATAGCCGACAAAGACAAAATATTAAGGTTTGTTTACATCGATTGGGCGGGTGAGGTTATGCAATCGTCAGCACAGCATCCTGAGAGAAAGAATATCTCGCAGCTCACGTTAGCTCTGCAGACCAAGGAGGATGCACTCCATCTACAGTAAACAGACCGGGCTTGATTTCAAATCCCCGCCAGCTCCACCATCTGTAAGTCAGGACTAAACAGACTGATAGACAAGTATGTTGACAGCAACGTGCTTCATATTAACGGTTGAGTCTGTCGGCTTCAGAGAACTAATAAAAGAACGATACCTACATTTTGATAAAGACCACAGGGTTATATCAAATGTGAGAGTTGTTTCCTCTCAAACTGCCACAGCAACACTAAATGATGTGAACATTAATATGAGGACTGAAGATTTTACTGTTATGCATTGAGTTTGGGCGGCAGTAGCTTAGTGTGAGGGATCGAATCCAAAGTAATGAAGACGTTCTGGTAGCTGGAGAGGGACTAGGTCACATCACAAGTACTGTCGAGGTGCCCTTGAGCAAAGCCTCAAACCCCAACAGCTCTGCTGCGCTCCGTTACTCTGCCATCTCTCCACTGTTGCATCTCCATTCAAAACTAAACACAATAGAAATTCAGAGGACAGGGAGCACGTCTGTGTTTCAAACTCTTCGTCCTTCTTTTGATTCAGATTTTCAGCTTCACATCCACAAATGTAAAAAGTGAGTGTTGAGCGTCTGTGGATCAGGGACTCCTTTTTTAAACACATTATTTTTAACAAGCGCGGCACAACAACAGCCAGGTGACACAAAAAACACACACACAGTCATGTACACGTGTAAGTGCAGAGTGTGTATCTGTATTAGTGTGGGGGAGGTCCGTGGCCCCAGGGGATCCAATAGCAGGTCAGCATCGTGAGGCTTTAAAGGACGGGTTGGAGGGATCGCTGTCAGCCTATTAGAGAGCCGAGGAGGAATCCTGTGTGAAACAGAGACCAGCCGACTGACAGAGACACCTCACAGCTGTACAGGCTGACAGGCTGGGCCGTTTTCTGTGTCCTTAAAGCCCTTTGTTATCATCCCTTTACTGCTAAATAAACTTGTTTACGTCATTAGATTGATTGATTGAGTGATTGAGTGATATCTCTCTCTCATTGTCAGAAACAGTCGGACATTTGTCTTGCATCACAGCGGCTCCATTTGCAACAAAGAAAATAAAGACGAGACACAAACATACAAACATCTGATC